>NW_021320019.1:2868225-2903806 GCF_001605985.2 Dendrobium catenatum | reverse complement strand
AAAAATACAGTATACCTTAATTGTCTATGGCGGCAACTTCTTTCTATTTTGAGCTTATTGTCCTGTCCGATACATGTATCGTCCAGGCTGATATGTTAATGTCGTCTGCCTTAATTAAGAATCCATATTTAGACCTTCTGTTTTAAGCCTGATCGTCCAGGACGATGTAAATATCATCCTGGCCGATATGAGTAAAAATAGAAATTCTAATTCTCTCAAGTGTGTGTGTGTAGGGTTACTTAGCATCAGTCTCTTTGACCATTACAAATAGACTCAAGAATAGAAAAATAAAGTACAGACTGACTCAACCCTAAACCTATGCTATCTTGAACAGGCTTCATTTGTTCGTCCGATCTTCGATTCCTGAAAAGTTAGAAGCAACAGGAAGTCCAAGTGTTTGTCAATCATCAAAACATAAGTCATGAAAATAGATTTGCAACATAATATTGCATAATGACTTCATTGGGAACCGAGTCAAATACTTAATTCTCTATATATGGCACTAAACAATCATTGAGCCAGAAATCACCCATTTTATTACGCAATTGATGTTTGATAATCATCATTGCAGAAAATACTCTCTATTATAATAGTAGCAACTGATAAAGACTGTGCCAAAATAATAAGTCTATAAACTACGGGATACACGATATTCTTTTTGTCATTTACAATTTGTTTTGCAAGAGTAACAATACTAGTTGAAGATGTGAATTTGTCGCATGTACACATATCAAAAATATAAATAGATAGCTGATATTCAAGAGACAAAAGATCAACTATTAAAAATCTATTATATATAATTCTAAAGGACAATTTTATTTTCCTTTATGATAAGTAGAGAATATAAGCAGAGAATATATTACTTGTATTTGGACATATCACATAAAGAAGTAGCTCAGTATTAATTTCTGAGAAGCGATTGCTCAGTTCCTAGAGTTACATATTAACAAAAAGTATAGAATAAATAAACCCGATAATAATGAATGTTTATTATTTCTTCACTTTTTCTGCACCGATTGTCGACGAGCTTTGAAATATAGTTCATATTTGAAACTTCAATCTCAATAATATCATAAAAAATGTGACACTTCTAATAAAGGCTCCCATCAATTTTCCCTCATCATTTGTAATCATTACTTGAACACTTGCACAAATTTTATTGCATTTATGATATCTTGATCCTTTCATTGTAAGGTTTGTGATAATTCTTTAGTATTTTTTAAAATATCAATCATTAAATATAATGTCAAGACAAAGTCAAGATTTCATAGCATATATTAAAGTAACAACTTCAACTAAGTATTGATCATGTAACTCGTCTTCCTTAACAATTTCAAACACTTTGAGTACATAAACATACATTTTTTATTAGACTAATTAAGGTTTGAAAGTGTAAAGTTGAACCGGTGTCACCTGCATGCTTCAAGTTAGTTTCTTGTTTCAAACCCCTACCACTAATTAATTATTCATTGCTTAGATGAAATATTATTTTATCACACTAAATTGCTTTCAAAGTATCATTTTTCTTTTGAAGCTCCAATAGTATTTGAAGTAATCCTAAATAAATGCTTCATTTGCCAATAATTTTTTGCTACAGCCAACAATGATAATTGCAATTAATGAGCAAAATAATGAATATTGAATGCATGGGAATTATCTTTGAATATGAGTGCTTTCAAATCATTAAACTGCCCTCACATTTAGATGCTTCATTATAATCTTGGCCATGTATTCTAAGTATGCTTAATGATTATTTTGCAAGAAGAACTTCGACTGATACCTTTAGTACTACTACATTTGCTAAAGAAGAAGAAGAAGAAACATGACTAATACATATGAACCACTCAATTTCTTGGCACAACTTGTCTTTATATCTTATTGTAATAGCTAATTGCTCTTTTGCAGATACATCATGAGACTCTTCAACTAGAATACTGAAGTAGGAATCACCAACATCATTCATGATTGTTGCCAAAATCTAAGGAGCCATAGAACTACAAATTTTTTTTTTTTTTTTACTTTTGGTGCAATTAATTAATTTTAACTTAGCACATATATTTTCAAATTTTATTTTTCTGACTTCTTCATTATGATTCATAAGAAATTGAAATACTTTTATATAATTATCTTGATTTTCTGAGTTAAATGATTATCATGCCCATGGAATGATAGCCCTTGACGGATAAGAAATCGAACACTCTTAACAAGTGCAGTCAACATGCATGATATGATATTCTTTCTTTATTCTACTCATCCGTACTCAACCATAAAGCAAGAATTAGGGATGTAAAAATAGGGTCACGGGCCAGGCTTGGGTGAAACTTAGAATTGACCCAACATAAGTTGACTCGACTCGAATACGACCCATTTTTATAAACATATAGATTTTTCTAACCCGAACCCAATCCGCTTCAGACACGGGTCAACCCGACATGATACGCCAATACAGTTATGTCAAACAAAATAGTTATGATGCCATTCTTTCAAGCGTTGCAGTGCTAGATGCCTTTTTATATTTTCCTATAGGTATTTGTGATGTTATGCTTGTATGAGAGTTCAGTCACTTGTAAAAATTTAGTATTTTTTATAGTATTCTCTAGTTCCCTCTGAGAGTAAAATCTAAGGAGGCTAGAGAATTACAATATACAATCATTTGAAGTATTTAGCCAGCATTTTTTGAAGCAACTATGTATGCTAAAGGGAGAAATAGTTTAGTGGAGATACTTTGATCCTTCCTAGTAATATTACTCTCTTGTATTTTTCATTCTTCTATTAGTTTAATGAAAATGAATTCGCTAGTTATTCATTCTATGTTTGGATAATTCTCTTATTTTGGATTGATAATATAAATTATATGTTATGTACTAATGAAGTTTCTTATTTTATAACTTTTGAAGATATTTTAAATATTATCCCGTTCTTTATTTAATGCACATAATGACAATATCTGTAGTTAAAATATAATGTGATATATAATCCCGACGAAGAAATGCAAGAATAACCAAGAATATTGAGATATGATATTTGCATTCCAAGATATAAGATGTAAAATATTCTATATTTTTAAGAAGATATTATAACTATAAGAGATCAATATATACCATTTTCACCTCTATACGCTCGACAGAGAATTAGGGATACATATGCTATAAATCATATTGCCTTAAAGGCTCTAATCAGGAAAAATATGCAATTAATACTCATTAATCTTAAATATTTTAATATTTTATTCAGTAATAGAATATCTAAAATATCATTTTTATTTTAGTAGGATAATTATTGCAATTAGAGTAAATAGCAATACTTTGTTGCAAGTAAGCATACTTCCTCATGGATTCGATACTATGTTAGATCACTTTATTATTTGATTTGACAAATATATTTGCGTATATTCAACAAAAATACCATTGTGTCATGTTAAAATTCAAATTCTCGTTTAAATCTAATAAGGAAAGATCATTTCTAATATTCTCTAACCAAGTCTTTTTAGTTCTACCTCTACCTTTCTTAACATATGTCAAATCTAATACCTTTACTTTCCTAACCGGATCATCGGCAGGCTGCCATTTTATGTGACCAAACCACCTAAGGAGTCTCTCTCTAATCTTATCTTCCACTAGAACAACTCCATCCTTTTCAGGAATATGTTCATTTCATATCCTATTCTAAGAGTAAAGTAGTTTTTTAGTAAAAAAAAAAAAAAATTATTCTAAAAATTGCTTTAGAAAAAAAAAAGATATCCCAAATAAAATCTAGATCGTATCACATACTTGACGAAGTACCACATTAGATTCTTTCTTCTTAAAGCATAATCACCTTGCTTAGAACTTAAGCAACCTCTTTGACTTCAATTGTCTACTCCTTATTAAAAGTTCTTAGTTTTATGTGTGAAGAAATGCTAACGATGAATGCTCCTATTTCTCTGAAATGAGATCATTGGTGTCATAATTTAACATTACTTGATTACACTGGGGATGTTTCTCTGGAATCTATGCCGGATTGCTTTTTTACATGAGCTCATTTCTGGAGCTAATTGGAACCTTCATGGGCATTTTTCTTCTCTGTTACATGATGCTTTTAATGGTATTATACTTACGGATATTGTGGGGCCTTGCTTGTTTTGGAAAAACAAAAAGAATTTTAAATTCAAACACTATATTGAAGAGTTTTATTCGGATTTACCGGATTGTAACTGGTTTAATTTGATTTGGCACAAAAGAAATATTCTCAAGCATTCGGTTTTTGTATGGCTTGCCTTAGTGGGTGGTTTAAAGACTACTGATGCTCTTCAAATTAGACAAATTCAGGTTCCGATTATTTGTAGTTTGTGTCACTCTAACGTTGAATCTATTTCTCATTTGTATTTTGAATGCCCTTACCCTTTCTGTATTTTGAAAGCCATTATTTCTGGAACTGACAATTTCCTTTTGTGACCCACGATCATGCAGCTCTCTGACTGGTTATCTGGAGTTTTTTGTAATAATTCTTTGAAGTTGAATTTCTATAAGTTGGCTTTTGGTTGTATTATATATTATACTTTGAGAGAAAGAAACAATAGGAGGTTTGGAGGGAAATTCCAATGCTTTACTTATGTTCTGCTAAGTATCAAATTAAAGAACACTTTTTGAGAAGGTTTTGAAATGGAAAGGTGCATTAGATCTGCTGGAAGAACTATGAAGTTGCTGGAATTTCATCTGGGTCCCGTTGTTTTTCGCCTGCATTGCTTGCCAAGTCTGGACAATGATGAAGCTCCCAAAGCAGGCCCCTTGGACGGCCTTCGGGCAACCAGGGATTCGTGAATACGTCGATGATATCATTAAACTTGAGTCCAGACATCTGGCTGGGGAGCATAGTTGGCTACGAAAGGCTTCTATACGATTTCAGATATCATATTTCTGTCCCCGATTTTTGGAGACGGACCCAAACATACATGTGCGCTGAATTTTTTATCCTCTCTA
Organism: Dendrobium catenatum; assembly: GCF_001605985.2. Classification (NCBI taxonomy): domain Eukaryota; kingdom Viridiplantae; phylum Streptophyta; class Magnoliopsida; order Asparagales; family Orchidaceae; genus Dendrobium; species Dendrobium catenatum. The sequence continues at coordinate 2,898,848 of NW_021320019.1, read as the reverse complement.
GGAAATTTTGTTGCTCTGTCAGCATAAGGTCTTTTTGTTTTTTATAATCTGAGTGTCTACCACGTTTTGGTTCTTCATCTAAATTTTGATATGTAATGGGTGGTATAGTTTGGGGTTTTTCTTACATAGTCCTTCATAAGTTCTGTTTTTGCTTATGTTGGAGTGCTTTTACATGTAATCTCTTTACTTATAATCTTTTCATTTCATAGAAATATATGGGCTTAGGCCCCAAATTTTCCAAAAAAAAAAAAAAAATGCTAAAGATGATCTGATTTGAATGACTAGGGATTGATTCAATGAATCACTTGACCGTTTGTCCCTTTGTGACGATGGCTCTGTTTAAGGAAGACATGATAGGAGTTGCTTGAGTGTGAGTTTAACGTAGTTTGTGATGCCATGACTTTTAAGGCTTTATTTTCAACCGTTTTTTTTTTTACTGTTTTTTAAAATAATATTTTAGTACAAAATTATTTAGTTCAAAAAAAAAAATTATAATAAAAAACTGTTTTAAAAAATAGTAAAAACATTATTCCAAACGAAACTTAAAATTTTACATTCATGCTCCAAAAACTATTTTATCTTCATTAATCAATGAAAATTCTTTATCCATTTTTATCTCATACATTAAACTACTGACCATTAAAATGAAACAGACCAAATCTCTTATACCATAACATTGAATCTTCATTGATGCGCTAAAAGCTTTGAATTCAACATTTGAAAATGCAATCGGAAACATTTTTTATATCAGTTTGATTAGGAAAAACCTCATTTCATTCTCCCAATCACAAAGCATGCATTCATCATCATCTTCTTCATAAAAAAAAAAAGGCTTCTTTTGGAACGGCTTTCTTACTGTTTCTTAAATTAAAATTTTAGTACAAAATTTAAATTTTTGTAAAAAAAGCTGTTTTAAGAAGCAGTAAGAAAGTCATCCAAAACGAAGCCATAGCTACTCTTAAGAAGATTCTAAATTTGGATTTTATCAAAGAAAACAAACAATCTAACATAATTTAAAATAATTGGAAATTGATAAGAAGGTGCAATTAGCTTTTTCATTCTAGTATAAATACTGATGATGTCTTTAAGTTTATGCCAAAGAAAATAAGAAATAATAAAACTAGTAGTCTCTTCCATTTTTTTTTTCTCATTAGTCTTGCATAATCCTCATAGCTTTTCCATTCTAACAATTTCTCCACCTACAATGTTCGCATTTGACCCCACATCAATCTATTAAGTTATAATTTTTTCTCTGTGTCATGTGATTCTATTAGTTTTGTGTGGAATTTGATTGTGTCAATCAATCGGGTTGTATTGTTGATTTTGATGCCAATTCCATCAATTGAGCTCAATGAGGACCTTGTTGGGGGTTTTAGGGGGACAACACAACCTCTGATTGGGGATTAGTGAGCGAAGCCTCGAGAATAAAAAAAATTGTTTATGCAGTCGTATAGTGCTTTGATGCTGGAGCGCTGTATTGCTTCAGGCTCAGACTGGAGATAGAGAGTGGAGTGATTCAGAGCTTCAACCCCCAGCTTTGCAACATTGTGAATCGGGTTGGAGATATAGAGTGAGTGAAGCTTTGCAGCACTGTGATTCAGGCTGAGCAATTTTCTTCACACTTCTTCTTATTTCACTTGAAGAGTTGCATCGTTTGGTGTATTAGAAGTGTATCTCTTTATTTATTATGTATGTAAAATTGTGTGTGAAGTGAAGAGAGATAAAGAGAGAGTGTGAGAAGAGAGAGACATGTTCAATTTCTCCCAATTTTTATATTGAATTTGTTAGTGCAGTGTGGTTCTCTGATTTTTTTCTCTATTTCTATTTTTTTTCAATATAAATCTTAGTGTTATTTCTTCTTCGGTATAGTTTTATTTTTCTTGTTTATTTTATAGTGTTACACTCCCCAACAAATTCGACTATCATGATATTTAGCTTTAGGCACACATAATTATTAGGCGTATTTGTTCCTATTCACCCTTAATAACAACTTTAGGTGTTGCTACACATGAACACATCTTTAAGATCAACAATAATACTAATTAAAATAAGAAAGTTTAGCATAGGATTTATAAAGCTCTCTAAGGTTTCATTTGAGACAGTTTTTTTAATATTTTCTAAAATTATTTTTTAGTACATAAATTTTTACTAAAAAATTATTTTATAAAGCAATATGCAAACTATCCCAAACAAAACTTTAAATAACCAAACTATACCATTTTTAATAAGGACGTGCAATTATTGCCAACTGTTCAATTCACTTTAAAAGGGTGGGGCTAAACTTTCATAAAGTTGGATTACTATTAAAAAATAATAATTTATGCAGAACTAATTCCAGCTATTCATGTTGAATTCAACGCCTCGAATTATTTATATATAGTAATTACAGTAATAACTAATAAGGACCAGAATCATTATGGGAGTTTGGGAAGATTTATACATATTTCATGTCAATGATTGTTTAAACACCAAGCTTTTATTGAACTTGTCTTCATCGAAATTACCTAAGTTCATGGTCATAATTGGTAAATATAGCTATCACACTATAGCAAACTTGGTCATAAAAAGCATTAATGTCTCACTTGAAAAATTTCTAAAAAGATGCGAAAAGCTATAAAAAAACAATAGTTAAATGAAATTATTACTATAATATGAAAAGCAAAGATGTGAGAAAATTGTCTAAAGCTTTGTTTGGGATAACTATCTTACTGCTTTATAAAGTATCTTCAATGCAATTCAAAAAAAAATTAATACTAAGAAGCTATTTAGCAAGCATCAAAAAGCTGCTGCAATCGAAGCCCAAGGCTTCATTTGGGATAACTTTCTTTCTATTTTTCTTTTTAGACATTAACCACAAGTCTCATTTGGCCGCTACCTTTTCATTGTTTTCATGAGTTTTTTTGTACTAGGAAGTTTTCTATAGCAACTTTCAAAAAAATTATTTTCTTCACATCAGCTTTACAACAACATTTTTAAAAGCTAAAGTTATCTCAAATAAATCCTAAATTAATAAAACTCTTAGACAACTCAACTCCTAAATCAATAAAACTCTTCATAATGAACAAATATTATACTCCTCTAAAGAATGTGCATGAGTTGCTATACATTAAGGTGCATTTAAATTCTTGTTCTATCACTTCTTATCCTTTCTAAGATAGACGAGAAGTGTTTGGTACCTCTGCTATATCATATATTTCAAAGTGTAGTTACATGCATGATGGTATCTTATTGAAGTATAGTTATTTATATGGATATAAAATTCTAGTACTCTACCACAAATTCACTGAATATTTTGCTAGAGCTGAGGCCGGATTTTCGCTCGACCATAGAACGTCGCTATATTTTCATCTGATCTCCGCTCGTCACTAGATTTCAACCCGACGGTGTCCTCAATAGAATGGATCAATCATTTGTAATCTATTCAAACACTAGTGGAATCATTTTAATAGGGCATGGCCCAATGGATTTTTCCTTTGCTATGATTTTCCACGTAAAAAATATTGTGTTTTCTATTTGTATGCTGAATATTTGTACAATGCTGAGACAAAAAAATCTAACTCTATCGCCGCGTATATTCTTGCTTGCAACAGTTTTAATAATCGAACATCAATAATTAGAGTTTCTTCAAAGGGGTATGGCTCGACTTTTATGAGGGAAAAATTGTTTTAAGACTTTAAAGGATTATAGGAATGTACAATGGTAATAGATTTAAGAGAATTAAGATATTTGGGGATTATAAAAACTTAATTGTCGTTAATTCACACAACAATTTAAAAGAACACCAACTCTTTGTAGACATTATTTTCATATCAAAGTTATTTATTTCATAAAACTATGGAAAATGATGGGAAGACATATAATCATATTCTAAAATATCACCTTAAATTTTTTTAGTAATTTATAATGGTCGCCTTTTTCATCGATTCCTATTATTTTGAATTCTAACTTAGACTTCGTTTGGAAAAATTTTCTTACTGCTTTCTAAAGCAGCTTTTTAATTCAAAAATTTTTAATTCGAAAATTTTTTGTACTAAATTAGAAAGCAGTGATGAAGCTGTCCCAAATGAAACCTTAATAACTTCACTGAAGGTTAAGTTAAAGTTTTGTATTATTATTAAATATTCTAAATTTGAGCGGATTAACTAGCCTCCAAAAAAGTGGTTTAAAAAAAAAAATTCTCCCCAAACCTAATATGATTAAGTTAACAATTTCTAAAGGAATATAAAATAAAATAAAATTGAAATATAATTAATTATCATGATAATTAGTCTTTGAAATTGATCTAGTGAGAATCCTCCTTGACTAACCTATAGATCAACTTTCCTCCACAAAACAAACTCTTCTATGTATAGCTAAAAATGTTATTGCGATGAGTGAGGTTCAATAATCTATAAATCTAACTAGGTAGTGAAGAATTTGTATCTTTAGCTGTTTCTAGTAGTATAGTACACGTAATTGTTGAGAAAACTGATAATGGCATCAATTTTATTAGTGCACATATATCTCCTACAAAATGGGATGTTTATTAATGCCAATGTTTAATAAAATATTTTGGAGATATTTTAAGAAATAAAATATGAATAGAAAGCAAGTTAGGAGGAAAAGCTAGAATATTAAGTCTAAGGCTTTGTTTGGGACAGTTTTTTTACTGCTTCTTAAAGCTGCTTTCTAGTTAAAAGATATTAATTTTTATACTTGAAAGCCGTTTTATGAAGCAATTAGAAAGCCGTCCCAAACGTGGCCTAAGTTTCATTTGGGGTGGTTTTCTTAATGCTTTATAAAGCAGCTTTTTAGTAAAAAAATTCTAGATCAAGAAAAATTTGTACTAAAAAGGTGCTTTAGAAAACTATAAAAAACCGTCCCAAACAAAGACTAAAGTTACTCCTGACTAAAAGATTTAATTCTAATACATCTCTAAAAATATTCATTTGATTGATTTAAATCTTGATATGTTACTTGTGTTGGAGACTTCCAAAAATAAATTCAAGATCAATCGAGCTTTGATTTAAACTAACTAGCCGTCATGCTAAATATTTGGATATGACAAAGTATACAATATCAAAATTGATCTGATCTTAGTCCAAATGAACTCAAATGATGCACTTGAATTATGATTAGGAACTTTGGGATAATATTTGAACTTTATGCATATGGTCAAATTGAGCATCTCCATGATATGATATCTAATTGATTGATATAATCTGAGTCATCCAATATAGTGTTATAAAAGTTTAACTAGATTTACTCAAAAGCCACTAAAGGAAATTCATGAAATACAGACAAAATATTTGGCGGCTCGGGGACCGCCGAAAATTCTGGTGATTTAGCTGCCAGATTAACTGTTGGTAATAACCGCCGTTTATAGTGGCTGTTTGAGCGCCGAAATTTCTGGCAAGTCTATAACAGCAAAAAATTCTTCTAGTATTTGATAAGTTCGACATCGTTACATGCGGAATGACCGTTGGTTTTTAGTGAGTTTTTTTTTTTTATAGCCGCTGGCAATTTCCACCGGTATGAGCCATATTTCCCCCAATCCACTCCTCCTTCCTCATTTTAATGCATCTTCTTCCATTCTTTTCATCCCAGAGAATGCCCTCTCATTACTGCACCTCCAATGACCGTCCTCCCTAGCCGACACCAACCTTGATCCTCATATCCCCAGCAACTCCTCTCCTTGTTGTTCTTCCTTTCCCTCCGCAAGAGATCATCCTTAAGGTTGTTAGATAGTTTTTCTTTCTTCTACAAACTTGATCATATGTGTTCCAATTGCACCATAGCCAAATGATAAGCATGTAAGTCTCAATACTCTATTAGCAAACAAAGTAGCTCTAGACTGTTATCACAAAAGTAGATCCACCTTTCCACAAAACATGAAAGGAAAAAAATTAATTAGAAATTAAAAATATTAAATTTAGATGATACTTCCTTATTTCAATCAAGAAATAAACCTTTTTGAGTCCACAATTCATGACTAGAATGTTTTTATTTTTTTAATTAAATTCATTTATAACAATACCTTTTGAGTTATTGTGCTATTTTTTATTTCAAGTGCGAAAGTATTTATTTAGAGTTGACTAAACACCTTTTTCAACATATCAATTTGCTTTTGATTGAAAGAGGATAGTGTGGAGGATCGTTTTGGTTTATTTGTGATTTTTTTTTTGAAGAAATGCAAAGTGCATTAGAATTTATTCAAAAGAAAACTAGAAACAAACTAGTGAGAGTTATTCACTCTATCACTTTCCTCCTTTACAAGATGAAGAAAGGTAGTAGGAAGTGACCTCTCACAAAAGACATCCCAAACAAAATCAAACGAAAAAGCAAGGTTAGCACAGTAATCGGCTACCTTGTTACAATTTCTATCCACAAAATGAAAAATGACATTATCCTAATTATTGAAGAATGAGAAATCATCATGTGTTATGCTTCCACCTATTTCCTTCAGTTTGCATTTTGAAGGAATAGGATCACATTCTTATTGTCTCCTTCAAAAATAATACCTTTAATATTAAAAAAATAATCCTTCAAAACCTCCTTAAGAGAGCTGAAAGCAAGGAGTTCAACCTGAGAATTATCCCAATGTATTCCATGAAAGCCAAATGCCAACATAAATCTTCCTTTGCAGTCCCGGACAATGCTTCCAATGGTTGCTTCATAGTTATTCTTCAATGCAGCATCAACATTTATTTTGTACCACTCGGGTGGGGGAGGACACCAGAAATCGTAGAACTGTCCTAAAGACCGACCGGCATCCCAGTAATCCGAGATATCTTTATTGAGTTTATCCATATTAACAAAGCTAATCACATTACCTGCAATGATTGATACACTATCTTCAGCCTTCCTGTGCTTCTTCATATTCCTGTTATTCCAGGAATACCATTGTAAAGCAAAATATAATTTCACCAGTAATTTATTATCTTCATACACAGATTTTATCTCATTTAAACAATGCTGAAATGAACTAAAAATCGGTACAGGAAATCCCCATCTTCTTAGCTTCCAGATAACTTCAATAAGATTTGAGCATTTAGAAGTAATATGATCTACATGCTCCACCTCCCGGTAGCCTCTAGGACATAAGTTGCAGCCACTTAGCCTCCTTTTCTTCAAGAAATTTGCTGTAGGAACTGCATCTTTTCTCAATCTCCAAATGAATAACTTAACTCTTGCATTCATTTTCACTTTATGAATCCAAGCATTATGATCCACCACAGCTACTTCCCTCACATTTTCTTCTCTTAACATAGAAGAAATTGATTTCCCCGACAATTTCCTTTTCAACTCCATATAATCTGATTCTGAATCTTGACAAATCTGAATATTACATATTAGCTTAACTAAATCTTCCCCAAAAAATAGAGGAAGTTTCTCTCTATTCCAGCTCCCTTCTTGAATAAAGCAATCAAGAGTTGAGTTGTCATCTTCAAAAACAGCCACAAAAGTAGGCCATTTATTCAAACATTTTTCCAAGATCCATACATCCTTTAATACATTAATGCTCCTACCATTCACAACTTTCCATCTTATGAAACCTTTCAAGTCCTTCCAACCGCTAGCTATAATCTTCCAGGAAGAAGAACCACATCTCCAAGAATCACTTCTCCACCAATCATTTCCATACTTAGCAATTAGGATCCTATTTAACAAGGAATTAGGATTAAGAACCAGATTCCACGCAAACTTCGCTCTCATTGGTTCTAAACTGGATACAATCGAATGCATCCCCAACCGCCCATTGATCTTGGTTTGCAAATTTCTTCCCAAGCCACATAATGCATTCCTTGTCTACCATGAAGCTTGTTCCAGATAAAATTTATGGAAATTTTCTCAAATTCCCTCAAAATACTTAAGGGGATAAGAGAGTGAGACATAAGGAGCAAAGGAAGATTACCCCGAACATGTTTTATCAAAACCAACCTTCCTGCTAGGGAAATGTATCTATTACCCTAAGCATTAAGTGTCTTCATAGATTTATCTAAAAGACCTTTAAAAATAAGTCTTTTTAAGTCTTATAAGAGCAAATTTGGTTCCCAAATATTCCATTTCTTTTACTTGTCTTATCTCCAACAACCTTACAATCTTCTTTCTTCTTTCTCTGTTGACATATTTGTTAAAAATAAGAGCTGATTTTGAGTATTCAAACTCAATCCAGTCCAAGCACAATAATAAACCAAAATGATTTTAACCTTCTTGATACTTTTAACCTTTGCATCAAGAAATAAGAGGACGTCATCGACATAAAGCAAATGAGAAATACTTTGAGTATTAGGAGCAATACTGATGTCAATTTCCTTGCTTTCACTTAAAAAGCCATTAGAAAGAAGTTGGGATCATATTATAAAAAGAAAAGGAGAGAGTGGACAACCTTGACAGAAACCACTCCTCCCTTCAATCTAATTAGAAATTCCACCATTAATAGAGATAGCATATCTAGGTTCCATAATACATTCCATCACCAAGTCCATAAACTGCTTTGGGAAGCCCAAGATCCCCAGCATTTTGTGAAGAGTCTTCCAACACATGCTATCATAAGCTTGCTCCATGTCTAATTTGATTGCTACCATACCCTCGACTGATTTAAACATTCTAATTTTATTTGATTCTTCTTGAGCTAGTAATAAGTGATTTGCAATGTTCCTTCCTTCGACAAAAGCCACTTGCTCCTCCGAAATAATTTTTGGAATGACCACCAACAACATGTTCAAAATAACTTTAACAACAATTTTATAAATAGAATTACACAAACTAATCGGTCGAAAACCAGCTGGCGTGACTGGATTCTTCATCTTCAGAATTAGCACCACTAGTGTGTCCTTCCATTCCTTGCAAGTCCTTCCCGTTATAAAGAAATTTTTTACTGCTTTAAAAGCATCATCACCTACAATGCTCCAATAATCCTTGAAGAAGGAGTAAGTAATGCCATCAACTCCAGGAGCTTTATTGTTGCCCAGCAATTTGATAATTTCTGTGATTTCCAAATCTGAAACTTCAGTAACCAGTCTTCTCCTATCATCATCATCCAGAATACTATATGGTGCAAGCCAGTTTTCTTCATAGCAGTCCCTCTCCTTCCATTTATCTAGAAAATTTCTAAAAAAATATTTCATGTACTTCTTTAGGATCTTCAGTTAGCTCCCCACTACACTTCTTTATTTGAGAAATCCAGTTTCCGCTCCTTATGGAATTTGCAAAAGAGTGAAAGAATTTGGTGTTCTCATCTCCCTCCTCATACCATCTCACCTTTGCTCTTTGTTTCCACCAAGTATTTAACTGACCAAGTGTCATATTGAGTTCTCTAACTTTAGTTCTCAGCTTCAAAAGCATTTCTTCACTCAACCAACCCTCGTTTGCTTCCACTTCTTGAAGATGAACTATTTCTTCCTTTAATTTGTTGTTCTCGATAGAGAACTCATTTACCTTAGCCTTCCCCAAAAATGCAAATCTTTTAAAGCTTTTTTACATTTTTTGTTAAGGATTTCCATATCATTGCCTTAAAACCTCCTTTTCCAAACTTTCTCTATGATGTGAGCTGAACCTCTATAGGATAACCATACATCCTCAAATTTGAGAATCCCTTTACTTCTAAATGGAGACTAAAAAATTTTTAATACTATAGGACAATGGTCTGAGGCAATTCTGGCTAAATGTCTCACCAGATCCACTTGAATAAAGTTGATAGCCAAGGTGTTAAGTAAACACCTATCCAATCTCTCCAAGATCCGGCCTCCCCCACTTTTGTTATTGCACCAAGTGAACCTTGGTCCCACCACCTTAACATCATGCAAATCATTCTCATTCATGAAGTCCAACATCTCCTTTGGACCTTGAGAGAACACAAATTTCCTGCCTCCTCTTTTCTCATCTTGAGAGATTATGCAATTGAAGTCTCCCCCTACAACCAAAGGGACCTTCATAGTTGCAACTTCTCGACTCCACAAACTTCTTCTTTTTACCACCTCCTTGCTTCATAAACTGTAGCAACCATCCACATCCCTTTTTTGAGAACATTAAGGTTCCCAATCACACATTGATCCGACTCCTTGAGAGCTGTAAAAGAAGCCATATCCGATCTAAATAATAACAACATACCTCCCGACAAGCCATCTGAAGGAACCATAAATAAGTCCCAATCATTGCCCAAGATTTTCTCTAAATCAAATTTGTTGAAATTACTGATTTTTGTTTCCACTAGTCCCACAAAAAGAACTCCATGATCTTTAATAAATTCCTTGAGATAGAGAGAAGCCTCCTTCTTCTTGGCTCCTCTACCCTTCTTTCTACTGCCAACCCCATCAAAATTTTTTCTTTTGGGAGCACTTTTAATTGGACCAAGAAACTTCAATTCTTTTGCTAGCTTAACTTTGTTACTCTCCCCACCTGGTATAACTTCTCTAGCTTTTTCTCCTCCATAAATTTCCCTGTTCTGTCCTGCTTCACAGCATTTATCCAACTCCTTTTCAGACTTAAACGAATTGATGTTGATTACCACAATATCCCTTCCACTAATAATATTACCCACCTACATCATATCATCATCAACCATATTCAATACTTCAAACTTATTGGCTGAATTTGAAAAACCAGTTGAATCAGGTCTGGCCTTATCCAATTCATCACCAGAGCATATAACAATTTTCCCAGACTTCTCTTTCTGATCCACAAGAACAATGTTATGTTCTAACTTTTCAACTAAATCTAATTCCGGTCAATATTCCCCCTCCTCAGTTTGTTCAACTTCATCACCAATTCTCTCTGGAATCTCAGGAATAGAGACTACGTTCCTGCTGCCTTCACCCAAACCATTCCAAACTTCCTTTGTGGTAATCACTGGAACATTATCCTTCTTAATATATTTCACTGTGTTTGTCTTAACAGTTTTTTGCTTAATCCCCATGTAGATCTGATTAAATCTTCTTCCTCTTTTCTTATTGAAAAGGATCCACGGACCATATGAAGGCTCAATTAAGACCTCCTGCTTCTCACCTTTATCATCTTTTCTGCCAGTTTCTAAAATATTCTCCATAGTTTTTGGATTTTTCTCTTTTAGAGCACATTCATTCTTCACATGTCCTATCTTTCCACAACCAAAGTAAAGGTTTGGTATCTTCTCATATTCCACTTTTTGGAAGAATCTTCCAGTCATGCTATCCACCCAAACATCTACCGGAAGTGGCTGATCAAGCCTTTTTCTTACACATACTCTTGCAAATTCCCTCCTCCCCCAATGAAACATGTTGTCGTCCAACATAAGTGGTTTACCAATCCTTGAGGCAATGTAAGCTACATTCTTCTCATCCCAGCATTGCAAAGGTAAGTGGGGCAATTTGATCCAAATTGGAGAAGAAAGTCCGTTCAACGATGCAGTAGTAAATTCCGGTGTCCACTTTTCCATGCCTACAATAGCCCGTTAACAAACCAAGGGCTTCCTAAATGAACTGCATCCACCATGTCTTCAGACGAGAAAGAGCATAAAAACCAGCCTTCACCCAACGTAGTAAAGTGGAATTGTCCAAATTGACTCCATTGCCTCCTAATCTCCCAAGCCACCAAATGGGAAGGTAAATCTTTTCCAAAAACCTTAATTACCAGTGAATTCAACAGTTTCTTAGAGTTCAACTTCTTCATTTCTTCATTCAGCTTAATAGCCATTCCGTCCTCAGATAATACTGCCTCATCTTCTTTAAAATCCAATTTTATATATGGTTTCTTGCTCCAAGGATTCACATTACCCATGCCTACAGAGTTCTTAGGCATTCCATCAGATAACTTATCTCTAGAAGTAGAAGCTGTGTTATCAGAAGGAATTATAGAAGATTTCAAACTCTTTGGAGTAACCACCTCTTCAGCTATAGCTAATGATTTGCCTTTGCTTTCCACATGATTGATTACCTTCGGTGAAAAATCTGATACCTCCTTTATCACGAAAGGGCCTTGCCATCTCTTCAACGGTAGCTGTTCTTTCTGTTCGGAATTCAAAAACAATAACCCTTTATCATTAACACTTAACTTCGAATTACCTACAAATGACGGAGATCTTGAAGACGATGAAAGCCATCGTTCATCCTCCTCAGAGAAATCGTCATGACCTTGTCGACGGCTATCCGGGAACAGAATCCGGGAAAGAAATTTTGAAATTTCAAAATTTTCTCTCTCTAACGGGTGGAGCTTATCTCTCTAAAGTAATTTAGTTTAGTTTCCTCCTGGGATGTTGCTGTTGTTGTAGTTATTTGTGTCATTTTTGGTTGAAGAGAATTCATGACCTTGCTTTCCTAGTTTTGAATCAGTTGATTTTTCACACAGCTTCCATGAAGTTTCTAATCGGTCCAAATTTTTTTTATAATAATATCACAAAGGCTTTTTTTCTTTGCAAAATTTTGCTTGCAAGTATACATATGTTGAGAGGAAAGCATCGGACTTTTAGAATTAAATAAAGTACCTTTGTCTCTAATTGAGATCATTTTGCGACCATTTTTCCAAAAAACTTTAGAGAGCACTTATGAATGAATGGAAGTTTTTAATCCAATTATCCTAAGCCAGACTTCATCAAGATTTTTATTTGTACTAAAGAGAAATTTTGATATTTTTTCTTTCTCAAATAATTTTCAATACTATTAACCTTTTGAATCAATCAGTAATTGGCCTTATTATTTTTATTACATATAAGACACTCAACTATAATCCCTAATTCAAAATAATCTATGTAACTTCATTCCCCAAAACTTTCATTTCCCAAACACAATCAAGCCCTTAAGTGAAAGTAATCATAACATCCAATTATTACATAGCTTCCTACATGATTTATAACTTTAAAAAGCTATGAAGCTATGAAAATGTAGTTGTAGCCAGGAATAAGAGTTATTTTTTTAGAAAATTTCCTCATCAAAGTCAAAACCCAAAAAATGATTGTAAATAAATTTTGCCTATATGATTATCCAAGAAGAGAGATATTGAATATATAATAGATTGATACCGAGATAAATAGGATTGACAGATGAATTTATGTCCAATAGAATGTTTAGAAGTCCATGCTTGAAACACAAAAAAAAAGCTTTTCTTAATCCCGATGATGTTAATGTTGATTTATATGATAAGGGATTTATTTTAGGATATTAATTTTGTACCACATAGAGATACTCATGTCGGTCCATTGATAGCTTCTGGAATAATAGAAGAGGATTGAATGAGTATATCATATAAGAAATTATTTTTGATGTAGCAGCTCGAAATTTAAAAGCAAACATGAAAGAGCCACCAAACCCAGGAATTTTTTTTTGAATTACTATATGCTGCTCAAAAACCAATTTGAGAAGGTTACATAACTCATTCAAAATTATCAGTTGTTTTTTAGATGATCAATATAAAAAAATAATATAATATTCCTTAGATGAGCTTTAATATGACTTTATTTGTCTTTTTATTGAAATAAATCAAACAGATAATTTAATTCCCACAGATTCTTTAGAATGAAGAAATTAGTATCCAAATTAGGTCTCACAACTATAAAAATTAATTATTGTATAAATGGTTTTGTTATACTACAAGGATGATGCTATAAATATTTGTTGTCATACCTACAATGTGCCTTGATTCAAACCGAAATCAGGAAAACAAAGTTGCTAGAAGAAATATGTTTCATATTCCTGTTTGTTTTATTTATTGATTATTCCAAGACTTCAGCCTCTCTAAGCATCAATAAGTTTAGTAAGTTATATGAGATGGCATAAGGAGAAATTAGCTCATAGTGGTATTCTTTCTTATGCATCAGATGCTAAAGCATGGAAATATTTTGATCGGACACATGACTCAATTGTTACTGAGGCACATAATATAAGATTGAGATTATATGCTGATATTTTCACTCCATACAGTCAGGCAGCTCCACCATATTCTTATTGGATAGTCATGTTAACACCATTCAACCTTCCACCATAGATGTGCATGACTTTCTTGTACATGTTCTTAAACAATTATAATATTAGGACCACATAATCCAAAGGAAAATTTGATATTTTTTGTAAACATTAATTGATGACCTCATATATGACATATTAACCAAACATAATTTTTTTCTTAAAGCTGCATGGAGAATATTGGTTATTTTCTAGCTTACAATATGTTACGAAGTTGGAGTACAACAAGAAAGTTAGATTGACCATACTACATGGAGAATAATCAATCTTTCACACTAAAATATGGATATAAAAAATACTTGGTTTGATTTTCATTATATGTTCCTAAATTATAATAACCCATTTAGAAGAAATAAGGATGCATTCATCAAAAATAGTGTTGAGAGGTCACCTCCTCCAATTAGATTAATTGGATATGACATACTATAGAGTCTTCTGGCATTTCATCAATTAATAATTTCCCAAATTTATTTGAGTGTAAATTTTTTGGATATGGTGTTAAACATAATTGAATTTAAAAAAAAATTTCTAGTCATTACCATCTTAGAGTACATATTTGATAAGACATAATATAGATGTTATTCATACTGAGAAGAACATTCTCAACAATATTTTTAATATAATAATGGATATTAAAAGAAAGAGTAAGGATAATGTGAAAGCTAAAATTAATGGACATTAAAGAGTACTGCTGGTGAAGAAATTTAGAGCTTGTAATAAACACCGATAACAGAATAATGAAACCCAAAGCACCATTTTTATTTATGTTAGAACAAAAAAAGATAAATATACTAGTGGTTTCAAAGTTAAAAAATGTCTGATGGCTATGATTCAAACTAGATCTAATGTGTAGATCTTAAATCTGTGTGATTATTTTTACTAAAAAGTCATGACTGTCACATAATTATGGAGGTTTTCCTTCCTATTATACTATATATGTTACCATATTACATATCAAATATGTTATGAAGCATAGTCTTCTCCTCAAAGACCTATATTCATCTAAACTAAGCGAAAGGGCTTTATAATGGAGCGAGGAAAATATACCAATCATCTTATGTAAGCTAGAAAAAAGTTTTCCTCATGGATTCTTTGATTCTATACAATATCTTCTGGTCTATTTACCATATGAGGCTAGAGTAGGACCTATGCAATATTGTTGGATGTATCCTTTTGAGAGGTAATACATTTATTTAATTTGTCATCTTTAATATTTCAAATAGTAACTAATAATTCTAATAGTGATTTAGTGCCTCATTTTTTATAGAAAAATTTTAGTTGGTTGCCTGAGGATGGTTTGAAGATCAGAACCAATTTTGATTAAAGATGCTCTTCTCATCTTAGGGTCATATTCACATACATTAGAAAGTTTGGACAGCATCCATTATGGATTGATGAGGGAGTGTGGGTTAATTTGACCATAGCATTAGTGATCCCTGAGTTCACCAAATTGAGAGAGAGCAAAATAAACAAAATAAAGCATCTGATTATGAGGGTATATTAAGCTCTCTTCATATGGGTAGTTCATTACCTCATACTGATCACAGATGATGATTGGTAAATGATTATTTTAATTAGTTTCATAAATATATGTATATTATTTTAATTATTCTCTTTATTTACAAAAAAGAGTATCTTGGTCGGGAGCCGACACCATTGGAGCTGCATGTAAGTACTCACCAACATCAAGTTGATAATCAGTAGTTTGATGAGAAGGAAAGAAAAGCTCACATGAGTATCATTTTTTTAGTAGTAATAAGAAATAAAGAGAAATATATTTTTATGGCTATATTCTAGTAGGATAAATTTATATGACTTAGAGAGGGTCAGCATCTTCTAGACAACCCAGTACTCTTAGTACCATAAATTATCAAAATATATTGGAGGAAGATAGAAATGGAGGGTTTATGGCTTAGGTTTGCAGGGATATGCTATTCTAGACAACCCAGTACTCCTATACATGAGATAATCCACCTCAGCATTTTATAATGCTAGTGGAGTTGAAAAGAAATCATTAGCCAGATGGTTACTCCAATAATAATAGAGATAAAGGAGATGAGAAAGATCGAGGCAGACATGCAAGCAAAGCTACAATCATATCGAGCTAAAAATCAGAAGAAAAAGGAGCAGGAGCCTGTGCATGAATCATAGGACGTTGAGGACATGGATGATGAATAGATTTAATTTAATATTGAAGTTGTTGTTGGAGTTTAAAGAACTAGCTTTTATTTGAGAACATATGAATGTGAAACTTTTACTATAGTTGAACTTTATATTTTAATATTTTAAAGTTAGTTTATGTTGATGAAGTTTATTTTTTTATTATGTTTCAAAGTTTGTTTATTTTTAGTTTTAAATTTTGATCTGTTAGAATATGTGTTTATTGTGAATATTATGTTAGTCCATTTTATTTTATTTATATTACTTAGCTGTTGCAGAAACCAAATGTGAAAATGTGGGGAGGTTGACAACTTTTTTATGTTGTTACAGGTTTTTGGCGGCTTAGCCATCAAAAACTTTAATATCAAATGATATCCATCGAAATAATAGATTAATGCCAAAAATTAATGGTGATTTTCCGGCAGTCGACCCACTGGAAAATAATGGTGGCTATTGTCTTCGTTAATACCGCCAAAAATCTCTTACGGTTATCTTACGGTTTATTAGCTGGTAATTTGTATCTCTTTAACCGCCAGTAATACTGCCAGAAATCTCTAGTGAATATTTTGCATCAGCCTTCGGTCAGACTGTTACCACAACATCAACGTAAAATTGTTGGGACTCCGCTGGAAAGAAGTATGAAAATATTTTAGCCAAAAATAAGTCGCCAGTTTGTGTTTCCTATGCAGTTTATATCGATGAAAAAAAATATGCTAGAATACCACCAAAAACCTAATTTTTGCTTTGTAGGGCTATCAATTAATGTGAAGAAATCAGCTATTATGTCTGGAAAGTCGGTTAATAGAGCAAAGAAGAAATCATTATCCAAAATTCTCAATTATAAGGTGGTGCAGGAAATGAAGTACTTGGGTATTAATCTCTGCTTACAGAGATTGATCTCTTCTAATTTTTTATTCTTGCTTGAGAGGGCGTCTGCTAAAATCAATAGTTGGGGTAATAAATTTTTTTCATTACATAGTAGAATTGTGCTGGTAAAGTCTGTTTTGCTGGTAATTCCCATCTTCTATGTCTCCCATTCTTTGGTTCCCATCAATATTCTGAAGAAACTGTAAAAGATATGTAGAGAATTTATTTGGAAAAAAATGGACAATGCTGCTGGAATGCACTACATATCGTTTGAAGTACTTTGTAAACCTTATGCTGAAGGTGGAGCGGGATTACATTCTCCTGTTACTATGATGGGTCCTCTTAGATCTAAATATGCTTGGGAGTTTATAAAGGAGTCAAATTCTTTGCTGTATAGGACTCTAAGAGCCAAATACGGGAATTATATCTGCAGTGGAACAAGGAAGCAAAACTGCTCGGTTACATGGAGGATTCTTTTGAATGGCTTGAGTTCCTTACAGCCTATTTTGAGATGGAAGGTTGCTACAAGTGTTTCCATTGTTACTCTTGAAGATATTTGGATAAAAAACATAAGGTTTTCCAAATGGCCTACGTTTATCAATGTCATGGAAGATGAATTTCCCAGGCTTGACTTTTTCATCCAAAATTGAGAATGGAATCTGTTTGAGCTAAATAAACATTTTGGCCTGGAATTAACCAAGTTGATTTTACAAGTGAAGATTGAAGAAGGGACGGATTCCAGAGAACTTCTTTACAAGTTTATAGGAAAGTCTTTAGCTGCTTTGACTAGAACTGATCATGGTGCTGTTTGTAATAAAAACAGCTGCTAGAAATGGCTCAAATTAAGTAAACTGTCCTCTCGGGTGCAATGTTTCTGGTGGAGATTACTTAATAAAGGTATTCCAACTTTGGATTATCTCATGTACAGGAGAATTATTCAATCAAATGGCTGTCCAAGGGGTTGTACAACAGCTGAGGATGAGGAGCATATTGTAGTGAAATGCGGGTTTTTAGTCTGTTTGTTTGATACCTTGGACAATTGGGGTTTTATACTTCCTAGATACAATTCTTGGTCAGATTTTATCAATGATTTAAAGGTTTTGTCTACCTCAAATCCCATTTTGTCTAATCTTTACTGTACAGTTGTCTACTTTTCTTGGAAGAGTAGGAATATTGTTACCAATGGAGGCAATGAATTGGGAATGGGTTTTATGGCTGCTAAATCAATTGAAATTGCTGTTGCTTCTTCAAAGTGCTGTATCTTCTCGGATCACTGGGGAGCATATCAGATTTGTAAGCTGTCTAATTCTTCTTGGCACCCTCCTCCACCCGAGTGGATTAAAGGTAACTTTGATGCTGCCCTTTTAGACTCCAATGAGGCCGGGATTGCTGAAGTTTTTAGAGACAATAAAGGAAGATTCTTATTTGCTTTTGGAATCAAATGTGTACATTGGGACATTGATTTGTTGGAGCTTATGGCTATAAGGGCTCTGAAATTGTTTCACAATAAGTGGAACTTTGAAGCTAAGGGGATTATCGTCGAAGGGGATAATCAAAACGTCAATATTATCTTCAAAGCTCTTTGAATAAAGCTTCTCAAAAAAAAAAAAAAACTAATTTTTGCTAGAAAATTTTCCATTTTAGCGGGAAAAATCCACTGGTAATGAACAATTTTTCTATAGTGAGGGACTCCCAAAATAATAAAAATAAACCATTATTCTCCACATGACGGAGCTTTTTGAGTGGAGTTGGAGAAAGTTTTGAGATTTAAAGAACTTTAGAGCTTTATACAAGAGATTTGATAACTGATGGTGGCAATAGTGGGTGGAAGCAACATGTATCAACGGTATTTGTTGGTGGGGTACAATGATGGTAGAAGTTTGCGTTAGCAATGACAAAGAATTTATAGTGTATCTTAAAATCAACCAAAATTAATTATTTTAAAATACACTAAAATTTAACTAGAAAATGAATTCCAAGTAGTTTAAAGTTTTTACTATACATTCCTTTTGCTTTAGACAAAACACAAATATTTTCAAACCCCTTGTGTTTAGAATACTTTACAATTATTTTACTATAAACCAATTAGTCTCTAAAAGGCCTAGAGTTTGTGGTAGATAGGGATCCACTTTAAAACCTTGAAGGCATGCTGATAAGGAAGCCTCGATTGAAGATAGTTATTGATATCATTCTCACTAGAAAGACTTTAAAATAATTAGTGGTTGACATGAGCTCCACTAATTAAAAAATCTCATAAGATGAAAAATATTATAAAGTACAAGCTCTAAAAAAAATTCAAAAGATTCAAATTTTTAAAATATCTTGAATGGCACCAAAGTCAGAAAGCACAAGTTTCCAAAAATCTCAGAAAGTATAAGCATGAGAAAACCTTGAAGGCATGCTGATAAGGAAGCCTCGATTGAAGATAGTTATTGATATCATTCTCACTAGAAAGACTTTAAAATAATTAGTGGTTGACATGAGCTCCACTAATTAAAAAATCTCATAAGATGAAAAATATTATAAAGTACAAGCTCTAAAAAAAATTCAAAAGATTCAAATTTTTAAAATATCTTGAATGGCACCAGAGTCAGAAAGCACAAGTTTCCAAAAATCTTAGAAAGTATAAGCATGAGAAGGTATATGTTTATCTAGTTTTATAAAATTTAAGAGAATGTAACATTCTAAAGATATACAATCTAAGTTCATTTTAAAAATAGATTTTGACCCTAATATAGATTTCTGAACCTAAATAAAAATCTTAAAATTTTGAGTCTCAGAATAAACAAAAAATCTCATAAGACATAATTAACCTTATAAAGTATAATATCTTTATTAAAGATACACATAAATTTAAGAACCTCAATAAATACATGATGTGTGACAAAATCCTCATCAAACAATCCATTAGGTCACTATAATCCAACTAGACAATAATATACTATTTCTAACTTGAAGATTCAATAGTGATATAATTCATTTATTAACCTTATTTTATACTCATTCCAATGTATATATGTCGGTTTTTAAAAGTGCATTATAATTAAATTTATATTATTATATTCTCATCAACTATATATTAGAATATATTATTCAAAAATTTTCCCATATATATTCTCATGCGATCTTATATTCTAAGATTTGTAATTTAGGATACATTAAAAAGGACGGCCCACTTCTCAAAAGTTCATTAATATAGTGGGGACAAATTCACAGAAGATTGGTTGAGAACATGATAAATATCAATTGATTGGTCCAGCATAAAGCTGAAGTGGGCATAAATGGCTGTCTAACTATTCCTCATTAAATTTAATGCCGCTTGTGATCTGTTAGCATTTGGTGGATCACTAATCCCTATGGTACCTTAATTTTCTTTGGAGAACGATTCTATTAAATTTCCATCAGTGAGCTTTGGCCCAAACGGAGGTGAGTTGAGAGGCATCTTGTTGTACGAAATATTCTATTAAATTGCATTACACCACCACAACTATCACCGATAGGGGTGTCAATATTTGACACGACTCAAAAATCTGACCCAAATCTGATCCAAAATTTTTGGGTTAGGATAAACCTATTTATGAAACAGGTCGGGTTCGAGTTCAGAATTCTGAATGGTTTGTAAAATTGGGTCAAGTTCGGGTTGACTAAGAAACCTGAAACTAACCCGGTATGACCCGGGAATTTGAAGTGACCACGTCAAGTCGCGTCGCCATCTTATCATTTTCACGGGTCAGTCGTCGTCGTGTTAGTTATTCGGGCATCAGTAGTCCAAGCATTAGCCGTTCACACATCAGTTGCCATCACGTCAGGCCACTGGTCCGGCACCAGCTTCTGCCTCCATGTTTGCCAAGCCACCTGAGCAACTAGAGCCTCCTTGTTTCAACTTTTGCATCTCTGATGTTATCCATGCCACCTAAGCCGCTCCGAACCGACAGGTCGCTCTAGTCTGGCACCGCCTCACCCGTGCTTGTCTCACCTGCCTCCTGCCGCCATGCCACCTAACTGCCTAAGCCGGTGAGCCCGCAATGGCTGTCCTCGCTCACCTAACCTTTTCAATATGTGGGTTGAGTCGGTTTGACAATCTTGACTCATTTGAAAATTGGGTCAGGTTAGTATAGACCAGTTTACGACCAGGTTAAGACAGGTTCAACCCAAACCCGACCCATTGACCCAAATTGACAACCCTAACCACCGGTGACCATAAGCCACCACTTTTTCCACCCTTTGGACACCACCACCTCATATCGCCAGTCCTTATTGGCCACCTCTACCGTCGCCGTAGGCCTCCTTCATTGCCAACCTCCTACCGCCACCGCCACTGTCGCCGTCACCCGCCGCCAGCCACTATTTTTAAACATTATATTATATTCATTTTAGTTCAAACCAAACAAAAAATATCATTCATCTTAATTTACGTTACACTCATCCACATAACTCTAATGTATTTACCTTATATTGTATTCCTTTTTAGCAAACCAAAGTGCCCTCTAATTGTTTTTATAGCCTAAAAATGAAAAGTAATAAAATTGTAAAGCTTTGATCTTTTTATTTTCTTAAAATTATATATTTTAACTAATGTAATAAAATTTTAATAATTAATCATATTTTTTATAAATACTTTTGATATGACTCTAAAAAATATATGATAAGCACAAATCTCGAGGAAATCTTTGAGTTAAAATTTTTTAAAATTAAATAAAGATTATATGAACTCCAAATTTTGACATACTTATATTTAAATTGAGCGGCTTGGTGAGACGAATCCAACAAGCCCAAGATCATTCAATTCTGATATCATTAAGGCACTTAAATGTTTTAAAAAAAACTTCATGATTTAGAGAATTGATATAGACCGTACAATGAAGTATTTTTTATTATGGTTCAAATTACCAGAATGTAAATCCAAAAAAGAATATAAATAGAGCCACATTTTTCACATGAGAGGAAAAAGAGGAGAGAACTTGACAACTCTTTTGTATTTTTTAGCTATTGCCACCAAGAACCATCACTACCAGTGATCATCATTAGTAATACCTACAATCTCTATAATTTTGAAAATATATAACTCTGTTGTTGGGTATTGTTATGTTCTTGTAGACGCTTTCTTTCTACAACCCCTATTGAAAAAATTAAGCCCTATTGTTGGGTTGTCTATCTGTGGATAACTTATTTTTGTTCACCCCTATAAGGGAAATTAAATATCTTATTCTCAAATAGTCCTCTTCTAACTATGAGGAAGGAATGATTCTTGTATATTCTAATATATAATAGATTTTTTAACTGTGCTAGCTCTCATGTTTTTAACCCTTTCAATATTTTTCACATAATTTTTTTTTGTCTTACTACTATTATATGTGCGTGCTAAATTTTTATATATTGTTAAGACATAAAACATACACTTTATCTACTAAAATTTTCTACCACATAACAATTTGGCACTGTTTGTGGGAATTTTTGCAGCTTACTTTTTTAATGGCTAATAATCAATCCCTCAATCAAGAAAAATAAAATTTGGATGATCAAGTCCCCCTTAGGCTTCACTTTAGAGAATCATATGCATAGGATAGATGAACTTTATAGTTAAATCCTTCAATTATTCAGGGAGGCTTGACAATAAAGGGAAAAATCACAAAATGATTGAGTTCTCCTCCACAATATCAATAAAAATTTAGAGATAACATTAATCAAGTAGCACCTCCTTCCTTATAAACAAATCAAACAAAACTAGTTCAACATATCCTCATGTATTATTCAACCAACCCATAATCCTTTACAAGTTGTGGATGACTTAGATTAACATCATCTTATTAACACTCTTCAGGATGTTATAAGAGATATACTACGATGTATTATTCAAGAGAAATATCCTTTGAGGGAATGGAATACATTTACTCCTCCACATAGCTTCTAAGGGTCATAACCCTTAACAAATAAAATTCTTCATCATTATTTTCCAATGGGATTCAAATTGTCCACTATTGATCCATAAGAGGGATCCTCTAATTCTTACAAACATAATGCTCATTATAGAGCCATCATGTATATCCAACAATCTTCTAATATACTTCATTGTCAAGTCTTCTTGCTACTCTTAAGGGTCAATCTTGCACTTGGTTATAATCACTATCTAAAAATACAATCTATAACTTCACCCATCTTTCCAAGCATTTCATGGAACAATTCATTGTTAATCAAAAATTTATCTAGGAATTCATTCATCTTTATGGGATTCATCAAAATAAGGGAGAAACACTAAAATAATAAAATATTTTCTTCTGAAGGACCTAAAATTTCAAGAGTTATTTAAGAATTACTACGAGGTGTTTTTTCTTGGGGTCACTGCCCTGGACCATTCTACTCATTGAAGCGAGAGGCAGTTTGCTCATATGTTAAACTAATTCAACAAGTAGAAGCCCCAATAAATTCTTTTAAGACTATCTATACTTGTTACAAACCTATTTAAAATACTATGATTTTGATGATAATAAATATTATTATGCCTGTTACTACTTTCTCCTATTTCTATGATATTTTGTTTTATTTTGTTAACATTTTAGGAAATAAGTCCACCATTTACTTGCAATTCAGATTAGCTCAAGACTGGATAGACTAGGGTTATAGTTAGTTTTCATTTTATTATGTATTTTCTCCTTTCTTGAATTGTATCATGTAATTGGATGGATATCATTGCTGAGTAGCCTTACACACATAGGGAGAGTAATAAAAATATTTTTAAGAAAGTTTTATTTAAGTAATTTATACTGTATGATCTTGGTTTGGTATTGTACAAAGAAATTTATACTACATGATTTTAACTCAAACTATAATAAGTATTGTGCTATGTCAAAACCCTAGCTACTAAAGGTTAAGAAAGATACTAATTGTACTGATCATACAGTATAATTTAGTTCGTACTCTATGCCCTAATTAAAATCTCTCTTAATTAATCCTATAAAATTAGGCAATCAAATCATGGATATATATTGTGATTGATCATACTATACGATATAGTTCATACTATATGATTACCCGTATATAAAATTGGTCATCCCATATATCATACCAAACAAAATTCATGATTTTTGTGTTGATCATATCATACAATGTCTACAGTGCTAGATGATCACCCGTGTACAAAGTTGGTCGTCCCATGGATCGCCACTGTTTCAAATTTCCCTAGCTTCATTTTCTTGTTTACAACATCCTTCATGAATTTTGCATAAGTGGGCATTTGTTCTAAAGCTTAAGGGAAGAGTTTATTAATGATTAGTTTTTTAAAAAAAATTAAAATTTTGAGAACTATTTATCAAGATTTTGTTTAATCAATCTTTGTGGGAAGACTGGTAGTCATCTATCTTCAACTCTCCTAATTACTCATTCAAGTTTTTTACAAGTTCAAGTTGTTTCGTTGAAGATTTTTTTTTTTTTTTCATGCTCAACTTCACCATCATCCTTTTTATATAAATCTTTATCTTTGTATGGATCTCCAAAACCATTCCCACCTCTAAGTTGAATATTAAGAAATTTTTCTTAAATTTATTTGTAGTTAATCAACCAAGTAGTTGCCCTATTTTATCCTCAATTTTTTTAAGAGCATAAGATTGATTTTGTGATTGGATTTCTAATTATAAAATAATGCTTTCTAAGGGAGTTTTCCTTATACTTTCTTGATAAATTTGTTCAAAATTTGAACGATAACTTTGTGGTGTAACATTTTTAGAATAAATGATGAAGTTATCATATTCATCTACTATATTTTTTAATCTTCAAGTTATCTATTTTTTTTAGAAATTACTACAACTTGTGCTGGTGAAATTGATAAAGCATCCTAATCATAAATTCCAACAACGTTTTAAAGATATATCATATCTCTAAAAAATTTTAGTAACCATTCTTCTATTAATTCATAGGCTTTCTCAAACGACATAAACATTAATGATCTTCCAGCTATAGAATCAACTATGGCTCTGAGAGATCCTACTAATTCATTTTAAAATATTTGATTAATCAACCAATTAGGTAATGCATAATGTAGGCATTTTCTAAGCATTTCCTTAAATCTTTCCCAACTCTCATAAATAGATTCTCCATCAAATTGATTAAAAGAAGTTATGTCGTTTCTAAGTTTGGTAGTTTTTAAATGTGAAAAATATTTAGCAGGAAACTTATGAGCCAATTCATTCCAATTGGCTATATAATCCTGGGATAAAGAATTAAACCATATTTTTGCTTTATCTCTTAGAGAAAAAGAAAATAATTTAAGTTTAATATCATCATCACAACATCATTATACTTAAATATTGCACAAATTTCTAAAAAATTGGCTAAATGCAAATTGGGATCTTTTGCAGGAGTTCCCCCCCAAAGTGAGAATTTTGAATAATTTGAATAATATATAGTTTTAATGCAAAATTCTTAGCTTAGATTATATGTATATTTATAGTTCTATGCATTCTGTCTACTAAAGGGTTTACATAATCATTAAGAGGTCTAGAATGATTTTGCTCCAACTCAGGTTCAACCAATTTAAAGAAGATTTTAGTTTTTTGAATCTTAGAAAGGGTTCTCTCAATTTTAGTATCAATTATCAAAAGTGCTTTCCTATGGTTATAAAGCTTGCAAAATAGATATAAAAAAATCGAAGTAAAATAAAATAAAATAAAATAATAAAATAAAAAAAAATGTGAGTTGGTCTAACTATACAATTAATTCAATAATATAGTGAGAATTTAACTAAAAGAGAAAAACTTCCCTTGTAATGGAGATAAAATATGATGGTGGATGTGGAGTAACCTATAGAATTGTGAAATGATTTAAGACTCTATCAATTCCTTATAATAATTAGTTTTTCTTTGGTATGAAAATTATAAAAATCCAACATATTGTATGCACATATACATGTCAAATCATGTAATATAGTCATAGAGTATAGTATCAATCCCACGAGGAAGATATGCTCAAAAAAACTAGTATTATCTACAAAAATTATAATAATTATCCTAATCGATAAAAAATAATGTTTTGGAGATTCAATAACTTAAATAAAATTAGATAAGATAATTAATGCATTATACAAATATAATATTTTGAATTGATATATCATACATAATGATATGGAAAAAATTAAATTAATAAGTATAAATAATATATTTTTCCCTAATAATTCTTAAGAGTTAAGTATATTTCTTGTCCTATGCCTAGGTTTAACGCATACTAAATTAATATTCATTATTATGCCTGCTAACCTCAATCAAGGCCCCACATTACACCAAATTTTAATTGTATATATGGCTATTATGTGCATTAAATGAAGATATGCTAATATTAAATTATCATTTTAACCATTTAAGGAATAAGCAAACTCAATAGTAGTATATATAATATTTACATCTTTAATTCAAAATTAGAGAATCTAACCAGATATGGAGTAGAATTGAAGCATACTCATGTTCATTAATAGCATGATAGAAAGAAGACATCAGAGATAGATATCACCAAAATGGTTCAATGGATATCTTCTACACTCCTTTTTACTTACAAATTTGCTTCCACAATTATAATCCAAACTCTCTATTGTTGGTATCCACTACTTCTATAATTTCCCTTAGTTGCCACCCTAAGGGAGTTTTAGAGAAGCACTATGAATTGTATTGAAATTATCTAGGTGGATGAAATCCATTAGAAACATAACAAAAAGGCTATTTATAGGAAAATAAAAATTAGACATCTGGAGTTGAGGCGCAAAAATGATTGGCACTGCTGTGCTCAATGATTAAACTAACGTCGTTGCGCTACTTTTCTTATTCCGCCATGGTGCTTGCGGATGTAGATTAGTTACTAAGTGAATAGTTGCATCATTGCACTAATAAATCCTATCCCTAGGAAGTCAATTACTACGCTGCAGCACGGCTGACTTTCAAACGCTGCGGCACTGGAAGAGCAATTTGGTGCTGAGGAATTATAGAGTGTGCCGTTGTGGTGTTGTTTGATAGAGAAGCTTACTCTATAAAGCTGAACTTTTGATGCCATGACATTGTTTGATAGAGAAATTTTTACCGCAATGTCTATATTTAGGTGCTATAGCAATGTCTTTCATGACATTGCTGCATTGAATATTTCGACATCGTGGTGCTGTATGAAAATTTGAATTTTAAGTCTTTTTTGTATTTTTCTGCACAATATAACTAAAATAATACTTTTTACTAAAATTATAACACATAGAAGAACCTATTATTTATACTTATCAATTACCTCTCTATTTGGAGAAAAATTAGAGCTTTAAAATATGATGATAAGTTGCTTAAAATAGAGTTAGTCAACTTTCTTTTAAGATAAATACAAAAAAATACACCTTCAATATAAAAATTTATAAGTAACTTCGCTTGAAGAATAATTCATTCTCTAAGGAGAGAGACACTAGAGCTTGAAATTGGGATACCACAGATTCAAGATAGTGGAAAGTTTCTCTTGTGAGATGAAGTGAAGAAAAGAAGCAGGTAGGAGAAACTCTTTCTTTTCAGAGAGGTGAAATTGAGCTTGAAAAGGGGATGACACTTATTTAAGACATAGGAATACCTCTCTTGTGAGAAGAAATGGAAAAGAGGATGGGGCAATAGAACTTCATTCTCCATAGAGAGGGGCATTGGAGCTTAAAAGGGGATACCACCTATTCAAGATGGTGGAATGTCCCTCATATGAAAAGAAAGGGTGAAAAAAAGAGGGAAAGAAAAGATTGGAGAAGGAAAGCGGGCAATAAAAAAGATTGGAAATGACAAATGGCTCAAACTATTCCTACGATGAAAGGGTATTTAATATTTATACTTGAAGGAAGAGGATGAGCGTTACATAACTTTAAATGAGACAGCTATATGAGTTTAAGGAAGAGAGTTCAATGACTCTAAGGAAGAGAGTTATGTATCATTAATGAATAGAGTTATATGTCAATAATAAAGAATGTTACATTACATTAAGAAAGAGAGTTATATCACTATAAATAAAAATATTTTATAAAAAACCTGGAAAAGATTAATAATTAAAAAATTAAAGAAAAAAATATTAAAAATTAGCATAAAAATTTTACAAAAAAATTAAAAAATACAAAAAAAAAAACTCATGAAAAATATAAATTTTTTGAAAAAAAGAAGAGATAACTTCTCTTTAAAAAAAAATTATTTTTCTAAGAAAAAAAGAAAGAGAACTTTTTTCCAAAAAAAAAAGAAACACAAAAAAAAAGAGAACAAAATCCTTAAGAAAGTAAAAAAAATAATAATAATATTTAAAACCTATATATATAATTGGACGTAGTAAACTTTGACATCTAAAAATAGGGGGCATATGATACGACTCTAGAAAAAAAATATAATCAGCATGAATCTCAAGAAAATATTTAAATTAAAAACTTTTTGAAATCAAAATAATGATCATCTAAACTTCAAATTTGACATGGTTATAGTCGAATTAAGCGGCTCAATGTGAAAAATCTAACAAGCCCAAAATCACTCAATTTTGACATCATTTAGGCAACTAAATGCTAAAAAAAACTTTATGATCAAGAAAACTGATATGGATGGTACGTTGGAATGATTTGGATTCTGGTTTAAATTATGAAAATGTTTATCCCAAAAAGTTTATAAATTAAGCCTCTTTCTCCTCAAGAAGGGAAAAAGGAGAGAATTATAGAACTCTCGTGCATTTTTCAACTATCTCATCTGATGATCACCACCAGCTATTATCACTAACAACTGCCATCATTGTTGATGATCACCATTAGTAATCACCACCATCTCCAAAAATATTATAAGATATAGCCCTATTGTTGGGTATAGTTATTTGTTTATGGACACCTACTTTTTTTTTATCCTTATTGGAGAAATTTAGCCCGACTGTTGGTTGTTGTTTGTTTGTACACACTTGATTTATTTTAACCCTTCTAAGAGAAATCAAACAAATTATTTTCTAATAGTCCTCTTTTACTTAATTGTGAGGAAGAATTATTGTATCTTGAATATATAGTGGATTTTTCAATTAAGCTAGGTCTTTTGATTTTTTTCTCTTTCCAAATTTTTTAAGCAAAATTGTTTTTTGGTCTTACTACTTTTATCCGTGCATACTAAACTTTTATAAGAAGCTTAATATGTAAAACACACACTCTATCAACTCAAATTTGCTAGCATATAACAATTATATTACAAATCTTATATGCTAAAATGCATGATAAATAAATATTAAATTCATCATATTTTATATGATGGTCATGCAAGCATATAATTAATGAGAGTTATAATTGTATATGCCACAAATTAATTTAAAATAAATGTGTTAGCCTTTGTTTGATGTTACATTATTCTTTTATAGAGCTAAAAACTGGAAAAAAAAATTCTATAAAACATATTTTGTGGCTTTCTCTGTGATGTTAATTAATGGAAATTGCTTGTATAGGACAATTAAGATATTTTTTTAATGGGGACTCAAGAGACATTAGCCAATAAATATTTTATGTAGGGGAATGGGAACCAGCTAGCATAGGAGGAGATTTATATAAATTGAATGATGTTTTTCAATGAATATTAATCAGTGGATGGAAGGCAATGCATGACATATAGGGATGACATTGTTCAATGTAATAGTGTTGCCTACAAAAATCCAATGATCCTTATAGTCATATATTTGGTTAATATAACAACATTGGGTTGATCATTTTGTGGCTTTTAAAGTAGTTATAATTCTTAAATTTTCTAAAATGTGTGAGTGTTTTCTATTAATTTGTAAAAAATACAAACAAATAATATAATTTATAAATTTTTATACGGTCATATGGTTCTTATTTAGAATTATCCTAGAATAGTTCTTATTCTTGTGAACAATATATATACGAGACAAGACCCTCTCTTAATTGATATTTGACTAATCATTTTCAACCCTTGGTTTCTTAAAAAAAAAGGAATACTAGGTTTCTTAGGTCAATCAATGTAACCTAGCTTAAATTATGGCAATAATAAGATAAATAGGATTCATACATACTATGGAGTAATGGTACTATTAATATACCTAAATATTTGATTTATTATACCAGTGTCTTTAGTAAACGTCAACAACATCACATCTTACTTTTATAGTGCTAGAGACAGATCATAATAATCTTAATTAGAAGGAAAGTCTTGAAAAATTGATAAGCTATGAATGTTTGTACAATATTTATTGAGATCTATAGATTATCATCAAATAACCTACTAATTGATTAGTGAAGATAGAAATGTTTCTTAGAGATGATAATAAAATTAATTGCTAGAGAATTTACATCAACATAGATTATCTACAACATCTTAGCTTTCATGAAGATGTCACACACATAAATAAAAAGTGAAAATTTTCATATATTTAGAGGACATAATTTTTTTTATTTATAAAACCTAAAGAGGTAAAATCCATTAAAATTTTCCTAATTAAAATAAATCCATTAGTAATGCACTACTATATTATATGGTGCAAATATATGTTATGGCCTCAGATCACCCAAAATTTTCTATCCTAAGTTGTATACTTACTAAGACTTATTTACCCCATGAGATAAAAATACATGTTGTGGCCTTAGATCCCAACTTATTTTAGGAAGTTCAATAGTGAATCACCATCTTTATATAACACATAACATTGATGATTATATCTAATTTTTAAACCATCATT
>NW_021320019.1:2848067-2868125 GCF_001605985.2 Dendrobium catenatum | reverse complement strand
AAAGAGGAGAGAACTAGACAACTCTTTTGTATTTTTTAGCTATTGCCACCAAGAACCATCACAACCATCAATCATCATTAGTAATACCTAAATCTTTATAATTTTGAAAATATACAACTCTGTTGTTGGGTATAGTTATCTTCTTGTGGACGCTTGCTTTCTACAACCCCTACTAAAAAAATTAAGCCCCGTTGTTGGGTTGTCTATCTGTGGATAATTTATTTTTGTTCACCCTTATAAGGGAAATTAAATATCTTATTCTCAAATAGTCCTATTCTAACTGTGAGGAAGGAAAGATTCTTGTATATTCTAATATATAATAGTTTTTTAACTGTGATAGCTCTCGTGATTTTAACCCTTTCAATATTTTCCACATATTTTTTTTTTGTCTGGCTACTATTATATGTGCGTGCTAAATTTTTGTATATTGTTAAGACATAAAACATACACTTTATCTACTAAAATTTCCTACCACATAACAATTTGGGACAGTTTGAGGGAATTTTTGCAACTTACTTCTTTAATGACTAATAATCAATCCCTAAATCAAGAAAATCAAAATTTGGGTGATCAAGTCTCCCTTAGGCTTCACTTTAGAGAATCATATGCATAGGATAGATGAACTTGATATTTAAATCCTTTAATTATTCAAGGAGGCTTGACAATAAAGGGCACAATCACAAAATGATTGATTTCTCCTCCACAATATCATTAATAATTTAGAGATAACATTAATCAAGTAGCACCTCCTTCCTTATAAACTAATCCAACAAAACTAGTTCAACATATCCTCCTGTATTATTCAGCCAACCCATAATACTTTACAAGTTGTGGATGACTTAGATTAACATCATCTTTTTGTTACTCTTCGGGATGTTATAAGAGATATACTATGATTTATTATTCAAGAGAAATTCCCTTTGAGGGAATGGAATACATTTACTCCTCCACATAGCTTCTAATGGTCATAACCCTTAACAAATAAAATTCTTCATCATTATTTTCCAGTGTGATTCAAATTTTCCACTATTGATCCATAAGATGGATCCTCTAATTCTTACAAACATAATGATCATTATAGAGCCATCATGTATATCCAACAATCTTCTGATGTACTTCATTGTCAAGTCTTCTTGCTACTCTTAAGGGTCAATCTCACACTTGGTTTTAATCGCTATCTAAAAGTACAATCTATAACTTCACCCATCTTTCCAAGCATTTCATGGAACAATTCATTATTAATCAAAAATTTATCTATGAATTCATTCGTCTTTATGGGATTCATCAAAATAAGGGAGAAACACTATAATAATAAAATATTTTCTTCTGAAGGACCTAAAATTTGAAGAGTTGTTTAAGGATTACTAAGTGATGTTTTTTCTTGGGGTCACTGCCCTAGACCATTCTACTCCTTATTGAAGTGAGAGGCAGTTTGCTCATATGTTAATCTAATTCAACAAGTAGAAGCTCAAATAATTGCTTTTAAGACTATCTATACTTGTTACAAACCTATTTAAAATACTGTGATTTTGATGATAATAAATATTATTATGTATGTTACTGCTTTCTCCTATTTCTATGATATTTTGTTTTATTTTTGTAACATTTTAGGAAATAAGTCCACCATTTAGTTGCAATTCTGATTAGCTCAAGACTGGATAGACTAGGGTTATAGTTAGTTTTCATTTTATTATGTATTTTCTCCTTTCTTGAATTGTATCATGTAATTGGATGGATATTATTGTTGAGTAGCCTTACACACACAGGAAGAGAGATAAAAATATTTTTGAGAAAGTTTTATTTAAGTAATTTATATTGTATGATCTTGGTTTGGTACTATACAAAGTAATTTATATTGGATGATTTTAACTCAAACTATAATAAGTATTGTGTTATGTCAAAACCCTAGCTACTAGAGGTTAAGAAAGATACAAATTATACTGATCATACAGTACAATTTAGTTCGTACTGTATGCCCTAATTAAAATCTTTCTTAATTAATCCTACAAAATTAGGCAATCAAATCATGGATATATATTGTGATTGATCGTACTGTACGATATAATTCGTACTATATGATTACCTGTATATAAAATTGGTCATCCCATATATCATACCAAACAAAATTCATGATTTTTGTGCTGATCATACCATACAATGTCTATAGTACTAGATGATCACCTGTGTACAAAGTTGGTCGTCCCATGGATGGCCCAAAATGAATAGAAGAAATTTCTACAAATCATACCATACAATGTTTTAATTAAACTATAAGAGGTCTTATAAAAATTAAATAGTTCATATAAACTATCTTTCTGGGTAAGTCTAAATTTAACTGATCGTTCTATATGATATGTGTATCGTACTGTACAAACAGAAGGAAAATCTCTTAAAATTTAGGGTTTTTTTAAGCCCGCTATTTAAGGATTTTTAATACTTTTATGAGAAATCTTTTGCTATTGGGTTAACCTGAGAGATAACTTAGAGAAGGAAGAGAGGAGAGTGTTAAGAGAAAGAGAGATCATTATGAGGGGGAGCTATGAGGGATTCACAAAGGTTGCTTCATACAAGGTTTCCACTATCTTCATCAAGCTTCTTCCTTAGTTCCTTGGTGGCTTTGAGAAGACTTTCATCAACATTGAATCCAAGGTTATCTGCCTGCTCCAAAAGGGAGTAAAAGGATTCCAAGGTTCTCTGCCTACTTCAGGAGGGAGTAAAAGGATTCCAAGGCTTTCTACCTACTCAAGGAGGGAGTAAAAGGATTTCTATATTCCTTGCCTATTCTAGAGGGAGTAAAAGGATACAAAATACTGCCTCACCAGGTTAATGGAAAGATTTTATAAGGGCTTCTCTACCATGTTGTGGGGGCAAAAGAAGAGATACTAATTTTAGTGCAATACCTAGAAAGGAGTTTTCTAGGGAGTGGATGTAAGTCAAGTTGACCAAACCACTATAAATCAAGTGTGTTCTTTCTAGCTACATTTCCACATTTAATTTTTGTATTATTCTATTATTTGTTCTGTGGTTGAAACCTCAAATTTTTGTTATAGTGTCATTAGTGTTGTTTTTGCATAAATTGTTTGTTATAAAATATTTAAAAAGATTTCTTTTTTTTTTTGTTAAGAAATTTTTTAATAACCAACTCGCTACCCCCCCCCCCCCCCCCCCATTCGTCCCCCCCCCCCCCCCCCCCCCCCCCCCCCCCCATTCGGTCTTAGTTAGCCTCGGGCTAGTTTATAAAAGTTTAACAACCCTCATGAACATTCAAGTGGTAAAATGATCATTGGCTAACTTTGGAAATTGTAACACCGTAGAAGGATATTCAATTACAGGACTACCTTTATTTAAAAATATTCCTTTGATTTTTGAAAAATTTATATGTCCACCTTTTTACAATTAATTGATTATTGCATGTGAATGTTAGTTAAGGAAGGATATTCTGCACCATCACATTTAGTAAACAACATTAAAATTGAAATACTTTTTTTTGAACGGAGTACTGATGATAAAAATTTAGCCCAACTAAACACTAAATGCCTTTTTTTTTTGTGCTTTGAAATATGTAGATTATATGCATGTATCTACCTGTACTACTTGTAAAGAAATTTAATATATATTATGCATTACTTATGAAGGAACAAGTATAGTGAAACAATCTAGGTTAAATTTTCTTCTACATGAATATGAACTCTTTCACATGAAACCTATTGAATCCATATCTGAAATATATACTAGGTTTACACAAATCATCACATTCATGTATACTTTAGATAGAGGATTATAAAATTTTGAAAAGTCAACAAGATCTTGTGATGTCTACCTAGTTCATATGATGCCAAAATAACTGCTATTTCAGAATCTAAGGATTTAAATATTTATTTTATTGACAACATACTTGGATCTCTAATCACTATAAATAAAGCATAAGCCAAAGGCAATCTGGTCAGGGAGAAAGAAAGTAAGAGAAAATTATAGCCTTAAAGGCTAATGATTCACAAAGTTCATCATTAATGGAAAAGAGGAAAAAATTGCACCGATGACTTGACAATTCTGAAGCTTTCTACAAAAAAAGTAAAATAATCATCAGTAGTGGAGCAAAGGTAAGAATTATAGAAAATTTAAAGCTTATAATGGTATTGTGTGTTAATGTAGGAAACTAGGGCACATTAAAATTGATTGCCCAAATCTCAAAGGTCACAAAATCAAGGAGAATGTTTAAGAAAAGCAAAGTCCTATAAAGGAAAGCTAAGATCTCAAAAAGACTTTTAACCAACTCCCTTCAGATTCATCTAGAACAAAAGAAGAAGAGGAGGTGAAAAATCTGTGCTTAATGGCAAATAACTATCTTGGTTAGTCTGATTAAAATGAGGTATGTCAATTTTCACACGATGAATTACTTATTATTTCATAAGAATTTCATGATTCTTACAAGAAACTTAAAAAGAAGCACACTAGTTTGAAAATTGAATGCTTAGTTCTGAAAAAAGAAAATTAAATACTTAGAAAAGATGGTTATGATGTTGATAAGGATCATATGACTTTACTAGATGAGTTTGATGAATTGAATAAGAAATATTCTGCTTTATCAGAAACAAATTATTCTTTGAAAGCATTACATCTAGATTTAGAAAAATCATTTAAAGAGTTAGAAGCATGTGCTAATATTTTAGATCTTAGTGAGTACTCTTTAAAAATTTAAATATTTTCTCTTGAAAGTGCTAATGATATGTTATTAGAAAAAGTATTGTCTTTTCAAAATAAACCTGTCTGTAAGCACTTACCATGTCATGTATCTCATAAACCTAAGAATAGGAATAATAACTATAATATGTTAGTTAACCTTTTTCATAATGTTAGATGTTATTCCTGTGACATGTTTGGTCACATTAGCCACACTTGCACCATTCATCATAAAACAAACTTGGTGTGGAGAATAAAGTTGCATCAAACTTGATATTTATTTCTTATCACTTAAAATTATCCACTCATGAGCTTCTCAATGTATGTATTTTTATCTTGTGATTTTTATGATTTTATTTTTGTTCATGATTTTGTTCTTTTGGATTTGTTGTTATCGCTCTTTATGATTGTGTCCTAATCATCACACAAACCACCATACAGAACCTCACTATCTTTATTGCAAATCAATTCTTTTTCATCCTTAATCATACTATATAAATTATATTCATACTGTATGAAATGCATAGTACTTCTTCGATCACAACCCTTGCCTTGATGAACAATCCAGATTGTATACATCGTTGACCATAGTACTATATAAACACCTCTTCTGTACCACATGATCCACTTGTCAATTTAGATTGGGATGAATTCATTTTAGGTTGTATGATATTTATTAATAATTGAACAGTACAAATACCTTTCCATATTATACAAACCATTTTTGTTAAAAGTCGTACAACTTGACTCCTCGAGATGAGCACCATGTCTATAATCATCCTGTATGAAGTTAGATTTATATGTATAATCAAACACATCTTTTTGAATGATCATCTGATCAAAATAATTTCATGCAATCGTCCTATACGATCTCACGATTGTACAGTAAGATTTGCTCAAGATCTATTTAAATAGCCCAATTCCTTCAAATTTTTCCACTCAACCTTCTAATCCTTCCTTCTTACAATCTCAACCTTTGCAATGGCCGATGGTGGATAGCATAGTCAACAAACCTAGGGTGCTTCCTCCTCTCGCAGCACATTGACGACTGCTTTCTAATGACTTTTGATGAAGCTGTCTACTAAAAATACAAATAAGCCAAGATCACAGCTTCTAGGCTTCTTAATTAATGAGCACTTAGCTTTTCGGTATTGAACCTCTTTAATTTCATTATAGTTTAATTTATTCTAACTTTGGCCTATCCCTTCAACTCTAAAATCCTTTTTGAGTTTCTAGCAAGCCTTAGGATTAGTGGGGATGGTACTGTAATGATTTCTTGTGTGAGTTTTCATAATGTGTAAATCACTGAAGAGAACATAATAAGAAGCTTAATATGTAAAACACACACTCTATCGACTCAAATTTGCTAGCATATAACAATTATATTGCAAATCCTATATGCTAAAATGCATGATAAATAAATATTAAATTAATCATATTTTATATGATGGTCATGCAAGCATATAATTAATGAGAGTTATAGTTGTATATGCCACAAATTTTTACATAAAAAATTCAAGAGGAAAAAATATATATGTGTTGCTAAGTTAAAATAAATTTGTTAGCCTTTGTTTGATGTTACATTATTCTTTTATAGAGCTAGAAACTGAAAAAAAAAATCTATAAAACATATTTTGTGGCTTTCTCTGTGATGTTAATGAATGGTAATTTCTTGTATAGGACAATTAAGATATTTTTTAAATGGGGACTCAAGAGACATTAGCCGATCAATATTTTATGTAGGGGAATGGGAACCAGCTAGCATAGGGAGATGTATATAAATTGAATGATATTTTTCAATGAAAATTAATCAGTGGATGGAAGGCAATGCATGACATATAGGGCATGACATTGTTCAATGTAATAGAGATGCCTACAAAAATCCAATGATCCCTATAGTCATATATTTGGTTAATATAACAACATTGGGGTGATCATTTTGTGGCTTTTAAAGTAGTTATAATTCTTAAATTTTCTAAAATGTGTGAGTGCTTTCTATTAATTTGTAAAAAATACATACAAAGAATATAATTTATAAATTTTTATACGATCATATGGTTCTTATTTAGAATTATCCTAGAATAGTTCTAATTGTTGTGAACAAAATATATACAAGACAAGACCCTCTCTTAATTGATATTTGACTAATCATTTTCAACCCTTGGTTTCTTTTATTGACCTTACTAAACCATGATTTTGGTGATGGATGTATGAAGCAGTGGTGCAATGAATGGATGCCAATAAAGAAGTCTTAAATAAACAATTAATGGATGCCAACAATGATTATTCAAATCAAGAAGAGTTATTATCACTACTGGCACTTTCATTCTCTCTTGTTATCTTCTAGAAATGGATCTAAAGTAATCTCCTCTTAGGACAATATAACAACATTTGTAGCATGTTTTATGGGTTTTTCAAGCAAAATAACTATCTTACTGATTATAACACCTTAACACACTACACTTAGGTGCACTAATCACCTCAAGGCTAATGAATTCTTCACTACCTCACACCAATCCTAAGGACTATATTCAATGATTTTGGTGGTGCCAAAAAAAGATTTATGGCAATGCTAAGTACAATAGTTGTATAATGGGGAATAATCCTATGTTGTCTTTCCCTAAAACTATAAAGAATATGAAACTCTATTTATTGGATAAATACAAGGGGTTTATTAACTACACATAACACCTTAAAATCATTGATGATACCATGAAAGTTGGCTCATGTGGACCAATTAGGTTGATTAGGTAAAATTAAGGACCAATTTGCTTAAATAGGACATGTTGAACCTATCAAAGGTATTTAGATCAATTTTTTTGATCAAATTGATGTAGTTTCCTCAATTGAGCTAAGTTGAGTCAATTGGGTTCAATTGGACTAACAAAGGGGTGATTGGATCAATTTGAAGTATGTTTTATACACTTAGGCCAATGGTTAAAGATGTATACTAGATTTCTTTAAAAAGAGGAATACTAGGTTTCTTAGGTCAACCAATGTAACCTAGCTTGAATTATGGCAATAATAAGATAAATAGGATTCATACATACTAGGGAGTAATGATACTATTAATATAACTAGGTATTCGATTTATTATACTAGTGTCTATAGTAAAGGTCAACAACATCACATCTTACTTTTATAGCGCTAGAGATGGATCATAATAATCTTAATTAGAAGGAAAGTCTTGAAAAATTAATAAGCTATGAATGTTTGTACAATATTTATTGAGGTCTATAGATTAGCATCAAATAACCTACTAATTGATTAGTGAAGATAGAAATGTTTCTAAGAGATGATAATAGCAATTAATTGCTAGAGAATTTACATCAAAATAGATTATCTACTACATCTTAGCTCTCATGAAGATATCACACACATAATAAAAAAGAGAAAAGTTTCATATAGTTAGAGGACATAATTTTTTTTATTTATAAAACCTAAAGAAGTAAAATCCAATAATTTTTTCCTAATTAAAATAAATTCATTAGTAATGCACTACTATATTATATGGTGCAAATATATTTTATGGCCTCAGATCACCCAAAATTTTCTATCCTAAGTTGTATGCTTACTGAGACTTATTTACCCCATGAGATAAAAATACATGTTGTGGCCTTAGATCCCAGCCTATCTTATTTGAAACTTGTTTTAGGAAGTTCAATAATGAATCACCATCTTTATATAACACATAACATTGATGATTATATCTAATTTTTAAACCTTCATTACCACATTTCTCTCACCTGATTGAGCATCCTATGTCATATTATGAAATTGATGGTTTATTCTTAATATATCTTGACCTCACTAACATAACCCAATATTCATTATGTGAAATTAAACTTTCATTAACACTTTATACACAATTTTATTCGCACGTAATTTAATGAGTTGACAAAAATAATGATAGTATTGTTATTAATTTTTTAAAGTATTTACCTAATATTTATAGTTATTATTATGCTTAATTTAGTCAAAAATCCTTATGTATGAAACTCCCAAATAAAATATATTGAGTAGGTCCCTTGAACTTATTGCTTATTTTTTAGTTTAACAAACTGAAATATTTTTAAGTCTTATTTTAATGCATACAATATCATCCAATCCAAAAATTTTAGTAAGCCTTGGAATTTAAAAAACAAATCACTTGTAAGAGATATAGGTCCACTTCTAAAGGTGCAACAATTATAAATTATTTTATCAACTATAAATATTGTATCAGTTGATATAATATGCAACAACTACTTCACTACCAATAAATTTGTAGAAGGTTTAAAGGATTTTCTTGAGAGAGAAAGTCCTGATATTCTAGAGAGAGAAAACAATTTTCAAATAATCGTTTGGCGATGAAAGAGGCGAAAGCCGATGGCGGCGGATGATTGCCGGCTTTCAGCTGGTGATTGTCCAAATGGAGTTTGACGATCTAATGTGGAAATTCAAAAATGAGTTTTCAATAATAATTCTCCTTCGATTTTTGGTAATACACAATCTGGTATTAACCCAAGGGCTGCGAATAATGGAGCAAGGATCTCATTGTATGCTAAACCTTTGACGATCATTGAAGGAGGAAGGAAAGAAATAAAGCCATTACCAGTTACAGGCAAAGGTAAAGGAATTGCTATCTCAGAGGATCCAAAGTTGCTTAAATTCAATAAGTTCTTCTCAACTGTGTTGACGAAATCGAAGGAAGATGGTTTTGAAGGTGCAAAAATTCTGGATGAAATAGTTACAAACAAGGAAGATGATTTGAACAAGGTCCGAATGTGTGATTCTACTATTAGAGGTACTGGTAATTTGAATAATGATGATTCTGGATCATCTAAGGAACAATCTGGGAACATTTAGTCGAATGCTTGGCAAAAGAATTCCATAAAAGGATTTCAGATTATGATTGGAATTTTGGTAGTTGTATTTCTGAAGATGGATCAGTAGTTCAACTGTATGAAGAAAAAGTTGTGAAAAATACAAAGAATTTGCAAATGGCTTTAGTGATTAAAGCAATTGGAGAAAATGTCTCTTCATTTATGGTTAATAATGAACTGAGGAGACAATGGTCACAAATGGACAAATTTAGGCTGACTTGGCTTGGTAATGGATGGTGCTTATGTTTATTTGAAGATGAGGAAGCTGTGGAATCCGTTCTAGCTAATGGTCCCTGGTACGTGAAGGGTAACATTATTGGAGTGGATAGATGGAGCCAAACTTTCTCTCCAAATTCGTTGAAAGGCCTGACTGCACCTGTTTGGATTAGAATGCCGAACTTACCTCTTCACTGTTAGGATCCTATAAATGTTTGTAGGATTGCCTCAAAGGTTGGTAAACTGTTTATTCTTGATGAAAATATGTTTCAATGGGGGAGACGCGAGTTTGCAAGGATTTGCATTCAATTAAAACTTGAAGAATCTCTCCCACTTGGAGTTTGGTTGAAGGAAATTATGGTAAATTTTTTCAAAAAGTAGAATATGAGAAGGTGCCTAATATCTGTTTTGGTTATGGTAAAATTGGGCATGACCAAGCTAATTGTCATGAGAAGATTACTGTGAAGTCTTCATCAAAAATTCTTGATGCTTATGAGCACACAGTGAAGGATCCTGGTGTTATTCCAGTCAAAGATAAATATGTTGAAGCACGTTCAGTTGATGATAGTGGTTATGGGCCTTGGATCCATGTCAGATATGGAAGGAAGAACTTTAATGTGAATAGCTTTCGCGGGAAAACTACAGTTGCTGACAAGAATTCAAACAAGCTCAGTTTGAATCAAGGTAACAAACTAACATTCAAAAGAAGACTGGAGAAAATGCTGGATATATGGAAACAAATAGGCTATCGGTTCCTGTTACCTCAGAGCAGGACAAAGAAAAGGAGCTGGAGAATGTTGAACCTGGTGAAATTATTGAAGTCCAAGACATGCCAAATTTAAATATGAATAAATTCTATGTTCTCACTAATCTGGTGGAGGAAGAAGTTCTGCAAAAGGGTTTGATTGTTAAACCTGGAGCAGAGAGCATTGAAGGAAAAGGTGAGTCACAGTT
Source organism: Dendrobium catenatum (assembly GCF_001605985.2). NCBI lineage: Eukaryota > Viridiplantae > Streptophyta > Magnoliopsida > Asparagales > Orchidaceae > Dendrobium > Dendrobium catenatum. The sequence goes on along the minus strand of NW_021320019.1, from coordinate 2,857,410 downwards.
TGTCAAACCTTCATCTAATTCAAAGGTTATTAATAAAGATGGTTCTCCTAAGAACTGTGATAGTAAAGAGAATGAAGAATTCAGTGAATCTGGGTATACAAACATTAAGATTAAGCTTGCTAAAGAACTTAAAAGTCTTGGACTTATAAAGATATTACCAAGAGGAAGGAAAATGGAAAATGAATTGAAGGAAAAAAAGGGAAGCTCTTCCCTTTTGATCCCTTAAAATGGCCTCAATTATGTTTTGGAATTATAGAGGAGCCAAAAAAGAGGCTTCTCTATACTTGAAGGAGATGGTGAAAGAGAATAATGTGTTTTTTGTGGGGATTTTGGAAACCAAAGTATCTAATTTCAGCAAAACTGATATTTACAGCCTTATAGAAATGAATGGGAATTTTTTCAGTTCCCTGCTTTTTGTTTATCTGGTGGGATTTTAATTTTATGGAAGTTCAAGCAAGCTTCTTTTATGTGCTTATTTGCTTCTAATCAAGCTATTATTGGTGATCTTGAAGTCATGAAGACGAGGAGGTGGAGAATTGCCACTATCTATGGTGGTAGAGAAGTGGTTAATAGAAGAATTTTATGGGATAACCTGGAAGAGTTTTGCTCCAACAGTAATCTGGTAATTGTAGGAGGTGATTTTAATTGCATCTTGGCTAATGAAGACAAAAGAGGGGGAAGACCTTTTCGGTTTTCTAAGGGAGCTAGAGAAATGAGCTCTTTTTTATCTAGATGTAACCTTCATGAAGTCAACATTATTGGTCCAAGATTCACTTGGTGCAATAACAAAAAAGGCAATGCTAGAATCTTGGAGAGGCTGGACAGATGTTATGTGAATCCAACGGCTTTGAAGTGCAATCAGATGTTGGTGAGACATTTGACAAGGGTTGCATCTGACCATTGTCCTATCATACTGAGTTTTTTGAATGTTAATTTTGTAACTGATAAAATCATTAGATTTGAGGAAGTTTGGACTTCATATCCAGCATCCATTGGAGTTGTTAAAGCGGCTTGGAACAAAAAGACTTTTTGAAATAATGCTCAGATGTTAAATGTGAAATTTCGTAGAACGATGAAAGCTCTTTTCTATTGGAGTGCTCTTTTCTATTGGAGTAGAGAGAAATTCAAACTATTTGAACAATAGAAAATATTACTGAAGTCCAAAATTCTGGAGTTACAGACTAAGGAGGCGGAAATTGGATGGCTGATAGAGGAGGAAATCTTTATTCTTCAATCTCACGTGGGGAGTTTGAATTCTGTTCTATCAAGGATGAACACCTGGTGGAAGCAAAGAGCTAAGATAAGGTGGATGAAGGGAATTGATACTAATTCTAGCTTTTTTCATTCATTTGCTTCAGCCAGAAAAAATTCTAACTGTATATATAAAATTACTAATGAAGAAGGTTCGATCATTGAGGATCAAAAGCTCTTTTCAAAAATATTTCTGAAATTTTTCAGCAGGAAATGGATTAAAAGAGAGGTTATTCTGGATGGTTGGCCTTGTCCCAGTAATACAATTGATGAGGAGGATAGAAGTTGTTTAATCAGAGATCTAACCATGGAAGAACTGGAAAATGTGGTATTTCATACAAATAACAGCATTGCACCTGGGAATGATGGAATCACCTATTCCTTCATGAAGCATTATTGGAAAATAATCAAATATGATTGTTGGAATGCAGTTAATCAGTTTTTAAAGAGGGAGTAATGAATGATGAATGGAAAGAGACTCTTTTTGTTCTCATTCCAAAAGTAGTGGTTCCCTCACTGCCAAGCCATTATAGACCTATCAGTTTATGTATGTCTATATACAAGTGATTGCTAGAATTTTATTGAATAGAATGAAGAACATTATTCAAAAAGTGGTGACAGTGGAGCAAGCTACATTTATAATTGGAAGAGCTATTGGGGATCATATTCTATTGGCTTAGGAGATTTTTCACAAATTCAAAAGTTCTAAATCTTTAAAAGGTTTGGTTTCTATTAAAGTTGATTTAGAACAAGCCTATAATAGCATGAGTTGGAATACTCTTGAAGGTGTTTTAAATTACTTTGGTTTTCCAGAAATCTTCTCTAAATGGATCATGGAATGTGTTAAATTTCCTAAATTCTCTTTGCTTATTAATGGTAGTATGTCTAGCTGGATTCATGTAGAGAGTGGATTTAGACAAGGGTGTCCTTTATCACCCTATCTTTTCATTTTATGTGCTCAGCTTTTCACTACTGGTTCAAGCTTAATAAGACAGCTATAGGTATCCAGATTGGAAGAAATATGCCAAAGATTTCACACCTTTTATATGCTAATGATATCATCATTTTCTCTCATGCTAATCTTAAAGAAATTAGAGAAGTCAAAGAATTTATTTCAGACTTTTGTTGCTGGACAGGGCAAAAAGTAAATGCTGAAAAATCTGTAATGGTGTTTGGTAGACATGTGAAAAGGAGGAAGTTGTAGAAAGAGTCATGGGCTTCAAAGTGGTTAAGGAATTCATGTATCTGGGAATTAAATTGGCATTGAGGAGATTAAAAGCTGCAGATTTTTATTTTATTATGGAGAAAGCTTTGAAGCTAACGGCAGTGTGGGGAAATAAACGTCTATCATTGGCAGATAGAATGTTGTTGATTAAAACAACTTTGCTATCTATCTCAAATTTCTACTGCACCTATTCTTTAGTTCCTAAAAGCAATCTAAAAGAAATTGAAAGACTATGCCGTCAATTTATCTAGAACAAGCAAGATGGGGAGTTGGGTTTACACTATGTTTGCTGGAGCAAATTATGCAAACCTTTAGATCAAGGAGGAAGAGGTATTCAATATTTTGTGGATAATGTAAATGGCTTAAGAGCTAAGTTAGCATGGAGAGTGATTCAGGATAATGAATCTTTGCTTTTTCAAATGTTAAACCAAAAATATGGAAAGTGGCTGGATAATTATGAGAATGCAGCAATAACTTCATCTACTGGGAAAATTTTATCCAGTGGTAAAAAGGCGTTAAAATCAGTGGTAAAGTGGGAAGTTACTAACGAATGCTCTATGAATGTCTTGAAGGACATTTGGATTCTGGACAGAAAACTTAGCTCATGGCCTACATTTATTTCGGTTCAAATTGAAGAGGAGGATACAGTAGATTGCTTAATCACAAATGGTGATTGGAATTATACGAAACTAAAACTTAGTTTTGGAGAGGAGCTTTGTAAAATAATTATGAAGATTGAGATTCAGAAGGATCGTGATAATTACAAACTTGAGCTAATCAATCAAAATTCGGCTTATTCTTTGTCCTCACTGATTTATAGGAATTCTGTGAAGCAGGAACTTGTTTGTAAGTTCTGGAATTGTTTTAAAAAAGCTAAATTGAGCCCAAGGGTTGAAGTTTTTTGGTGGAGGCTATCAAACAACACATTACCTACTTTTGAATTCTTGTATCAGAGAAGAATTCATGGCAATTTCTACTGTCCAAGAGGGTGTGAACTTATTGAAGATGTAGATCATTTAACGACATCCTGTAAAAAACTGAAGGAAGTTATTCAAAACTTGAATAAATGTGGATTTCAATTCACGTACTTTGACTCATTTCAATCTTGTTGGAGATGGCTGGAAGAGTATCATAGAAAACAAGGATTCATGGTTAATGTTTATTGCAATGCAGTTTATGTAACTTGGAATTCCATAAACAAATTCATTCATGGAGAATCTGAAGATAGTTCTATGCTACTAGCTTCACATGCTGTAAGTATGGCTTCGATCTCTTTTATGGTTGATGAAAATTTGGGAAATTGGGGTATGAATCGGTCGTCTAGATTGTTAAATACTTGGTACCCTCCTCCTCCCAATTGGGTAAAAATTAATGTTGATGCTTCATTATTAAAAAATTACAAAGCTGGAATTGGTGGTGTTGTCCGAGACGATAAAGGAAGATTGGTTTTGGCTTATGGTCAATCTTCTATACATTGGGACATTGCTTCTCTAGAGCATTTTTGGGTCCAATTCATAAGAGAAATCAAGAAAGATTGGTTGCAAGACTATCAAGGAATTATCATAGAAGGAGATAACTACAATGTTATTTAATATTTGTAAGGCTTGGAAGGTAAGTAGAAAGATGATCTTTTATTGCTAAAAGATCATAAGTTTATTTTTTTAATTGAGTAAATAGAGAATGTAATAAGTTAGCTAATCTTTGTGCTAACTATGCCATTTGCAATAATTTCTGTTGGCAGGATTTTTCCTCTAGTAAGATTCCTTCCTTATTCTCAAAACTGTTAAGGGAGGAATCTTTAGTTTCTTCTTCTTTGTAATTTGTTTGCTTTTATTAATATGAGTTAGCCTTGTGCTTCTTCTTCTTCTTCAAAAAAAAAAAAAGAATATTTTGCATCACATTTCAACATAATACTTTTTACTCTATTTATCATATTTCATCAAGTGGAAGAGAGTTGATATAGCACATGCTAAGAGACCCATTATCAAATCCAAGATCAATGAGCTTGAAAAATAGTATTGTATTTTTATTCTTTTATTTTAATTTTCAAGTTATTTAGACAAAATATTGTACATAATAAGACATATTTTTAAATCATATTAATCAACCTAAATTATGTATTCAATATAGGAAATTAAATATTTAATTGGATTACTAAATTTTAGGGGTATTATCTATTTCAAAATATTAAGATATCTTGAGTGGGGAAGGTTAGTTGTTGTAGTCTATGGATGAAATTTCATGGAGATATTTTAGTGTATTTTTATATTTTTATCTGAATTGATTCAATAAAAATACTTTGGTCGCTTATTCAAAACTACATAAGTTGCATAAATATAACTCATTCAAATAGCAACTATTCAAACAGCTTACAAAATCTTATGTCTACACTGAGTTATTATGCCAACTTTTGAACAAATATATAAATCAATTATAGTAAAGGTTTTTTAACCCTAAAATATTCAACCCTCTCTTATTTCTTGTTCACCTACATTCGTAGACCTTTCCAAAGCCTTAAACTTATTCACTTTTCACAAAACTTGAAGAATACCTTTTACATAAAATCATAAATCCTTTCATCAACCTAATATGAATGGTTACTTAAGAAATTCAATTATTTATAATAGTATACATATTTGATCTAAATTCACAAACATTCAATATCTAACATCTCAAGCCTCTGATTTTAAAGTCTTTGACCTTTTTTCATTTAACAAAAAATTATTGTCATTCTAATACAATTTTTGCTAGACATATGTCTAGTAATCTTATATTTGTCAGCCATTTCATACCCTTCTATCAATCCTAAACATTTTCCCTCCAACCTAAAATCTTTTGAAACCTACTAATAACATTCTCATCAATTAGTCTGGATTTTAGGTTACAAAGGTTTAGTATATCAAATGACACTAAACTTTGTTGGAATGGGGTTGGTCTTTTGGATCTGAGGTGGATCAATATATACATTTGTAAATATTCATGGAATTGAGCAAGATCTTACATATATGAGAGTATGGAGATATATATCTACTAGAAGGAAGTGTCAATAAAAAAATCAAGAAAATGAAAAGTTTGAAGGCTTATGAACAAACAATGAGATTTAGAATCAATGGTTGATAAAGGTGAATATACTGGATGGTTACAAATATGATCGATTCAGAGGCAAAGATTTGCTCATAGTGAGAGGCTTAGTGAGAGAATCATTGATACAAATCTTTAACTAAAATATAGCCATTTACAAAAAATGAATAGTAAATGCAATGATAATCAGACAATTTCTTGCATGTATATCACTTCTAGTAATGGGAGATAAATGCTTTGGGTAATTGAAAGGTGCCTACAACTCTTTATATTGAGGGAAGAAGGGTATGTGTCAAAGCTCATGGGTTTCACATCTTAATTTTCATGACCCCTAACTCTTCGTAAGGTGCTTACTTATAGCCTATAAAAACTCAATAATAATTAAGTAGCTTAATAATAAGCTGACAATAGTTACTAAATACTCCTTAGATATTTATTCCTATAACTATATATTTTTTTTAAATTTCAAGATGTAAATATCAAGTTTAAGATCTACAACTAAAGCATGAATGACTGGTCCCTAAAAACCATATTGTCAAACGCTACACATTCGTGCCTGCTTGTTAGTTTGTAATCCATCAAAAAAGATTCAAAATTTTCTAAACAATCAATCACATGCACCTTATACTACATTGTTTTGTAAACCATTGAGCTCAATAAACTTATCTTTAAGAGAAAATTTTATTCACATGGAAAAAAATTACATATATATTGCCCCCATTTACTACAAATTCCATTAAATAAATGAACAATTTGTGCAAAATCATTTATATCAATCCAACTAAAAAAATTTTATTGTCACCACTATTTAATATGTTCATGAGAGGTCACCAACCATGAAGGAATTTATTCATACCACTTATTGGAGACATTTCTAGCGGTGCTTTATAAGATTAAAATAAAAAAAATATCATAATTTATTTATGGGAAATTCGATTTTTATTGATAACACCAAAAGATGTGGGCCTTGCGGCTGCCGACGTCCTTATTATAAATAAATGGGGCAATGCATTTCACCACGGCATGTTTCCTAAACTGTTTGGGAAAGAATGATTTATTGTAATAGTGAAGGCAGTTTTTTTAGTTACAATTTTTTTATAAATATATAATATTATGTATTTGTTAAATTTATATTTTTTGTTTGCTTAAACATTTTACTGTAAATATTAAATTTTTTTATGTTCTATTTTAATTTTATTCTTTAATTAAGGCAAAATATGAGCTCAAATTAAAAAAAAAACAAATTATTCCATCAGTAATCTTGCATAGAATGAGTGTCAAATATACTTAAAGTTTAGGGTAAGTGTGGGACAATTTTGTGACTACATTAGTTTTCAGATATCAACCACAATTCCGTCTAGCTACTATTTTATTGTTATTTTCTCATTGTTGCTCAGAAATTTCTGTGACAAAAATTTTTTTTTCTAATCATAATACTGAACTTTTTTTTCACAGTAATTTTCCAATCAACTTTATAAAAATGTTATAGTCGTGCTAAATAGACCCTTAATTAATAAGAGGTTTCTTTAAGTTAACCGCTCGGTTGTGCTTATAAAATCTCACATTTCCTAATGATAGAGAAAATAAGAATGAAGAATCCATTGGCCATGTGATCCATGATGAGGCTCCGTCTGAAGGCAACAAAACAAAGGCAACGGCATGTTTTAGGATATGAAGAACCACATAATCATAAATGCTCTCACTCGCACCAATTCTTTTCAACATAAAAAATACATGAATGCCATCTCTTATGTGTAAGCATCAAAGACTTCTCCAGCCATAAGAGGAGAAGCTAAAACCACAGCAAGCAAGCAAAAATACAGCAGAGGCAAGATAAAAAAGAAAATCATATAGGAACCTCTCTTCTAATTTTTCATCTTCTGGTTTTCTAGATGAATAGTGAGGTGACGTAAATAGTAAACAACAATGCAAACAACATGAAGAAAAAGAGCTTTTTTAATACCTTGCACGAGAAGTTATCTGCTAAGAAAAAAAAAAAGAAAAAGAATGAAGACTAATATTTACAGTGAGGTACATCACTGACTTCCTAAATCTTCTAACCATGAACCTTTTAACATACCTGCTCATTTTCATGCATCTCCCAGCTTTTTTCATGGTAAGGTGCTTTGTAGAAAGGCTAAGTAAATACATATTACACTTGTGATGGCTAATCAAGGCAGAGTCTCCAAAGTACAGACCCATGTGAGAACCATGTGAGAAATTTATATCACAAAAAATTTAATTAATACTCCAACCTAATCACTTTCTCTTCACACACACACCTACATTTCTTCATTCCTTCTGTACTGATATAAAGAACTTTTCCACAAAAAAAAAAGAACTAAAACAATAGTTTTTTTTTTTGGGACATTTAGGCCATTTAAGGCAAACTCACACACACTACGCATACACATAGACTCAAACCCTGAACCTCTTAGTTGGAAGCCTAAGCTCTCAACCAATAGGCCAAGGAGAGTTGTGTACTAAAACAATAGTAATATGCGAGCTCAATAGTTATCACATTTATTAAAATTAGGATAATTAAATATATCCTTAATGAGAGTTATGGTCACGTACCTGCCCAGAAATCATCAAGATATCCATTTTATATATTTAAACATATCTATGTAATATCATATAGAAATATGAATGATAGAGGCAATCACTTATTGTGTTTGATGAGCAGAGCTCAGAGAGTCAGACAAGAAATAGATATTCAAATGCAATGATGTATGGACATAAAGAACACTTTTTTTATGAGAAATATTCAATTTGACCCACTCAAATTAACCCATTTTGCATATGATATTTAGTTATATGTCATTTAAAATAGAGCATAGAGCCAGCTTTGTCATACAAAATTTCAGATGTTGCGGTCTTTGTGGCGTCTACTTCTTCAATTCTAATTACATTTACAGATTGTGCGGTATATGTGGTAAGAATCCTCTATGATCTATATATGCGTGTACAGACATAGCATTCAAGTCCTTAACCACTCAAGCACATGATTGTCAACTTTGCCTTGTACATTTAATGTAGCAGGAAACAGTTGTGCCTCATTGAATTCGACCGACCCCATTCCATGGAGTACTATATATGCAGCTCACTCCATGCTCAGTGTAGCAAACTGTAAAGCAAGCCAAACGAAGAAGATAAGTCAAGCGAGATGAGTAGCTCTAAATGGGCGGCGCTCGCATTGTTGTTTTTCTTGAGCTGTTTCAGCGTTGGCGTTATTGGTAGGGTGTTGTCGAGTGTGGACGAGGAGAACCAATTGTGGTTGGCTAAGGGAGGAGGCTTAGGTTTTGGTGGAGGTGCTGGAGGCGGTGGTGGGTTTGGGAAGGGTGGAGGGTTTGGTGGAGGAATTGGCAAAGGAGGAGGTTTTGGTGGAGGTATTGGAAAGGGAGGAGGGTTTGGCGGTGGGATAGGGAATGGTGGAGGGCATAGTGGTGGAATTGGCAAGGGAGGAGGCCTTGGTGGTGGGATTGGGAATGGTGGAGGGCATAGCGGAGGAGTTGGCCAAGGTGGAGGGCTTGGAGGTGGGATAGGAAATGGTGGAGGGCATAGTGGTGGAATTGGTCATGGAGGAGGGCTCGGCGGTGGGATAGGGAGTGGTGGAGGGCATAGTGGTGGAATTGGTAGTGGAGGAGGGCTTGGAGGTGGGATAGGGAATGGTGGAGGGCACAGTGGTGGAATTGGGCACAGTGGTGGAATTGGCAATGGAGGAGGACTTGGCGGTGGTATAGGCAATGGTGGAGGACATAGTGGTGGAATTGGCAATGGAGGAGG
>NW_021320019.1:2780710-2848001 GCF_001605985.2 Dendrobium catenatum | reverse complement strand
GGCTGGTGGGGCTTTTGGAGGAGGTGCAGGTGGCGGCGGTGGCGGTGGAGGGGCAGGAGGTGGGTGGCATTAAGCAGTTGAGTGATGCCAATTGAATATGTAGAATTTGCATGGCCAACTTGGTCTCTTTGTTTTTCTTAACCTATGAAAATGTGATTAGCTCCCTCGGAATAATTATGTTTGTCTTATTGTAATCCTTTTTATCCTTCTTTTATTAATCTTTTGGCTGCCTTACCGATAAGCTATTAAGATCGTCTGATTGATTATTTAAACAAATGGTATGTTATGCGAGAAATTATCAATAAATTCGTTCTACCTTTTAAAAATATGCTGTCTTAAATTTATGATGTGGATATTTATAAGTTCTACTTAGAATCTTATTAAATACAACACATATTTGCAGTGCAGGAGGTCTCAGATTGAGATAAAATTTAGTAAGAGTATAACAAAGCTAGGATTTCGGAGTTTTTTGCTAATTGGTACGAATTTGTGGTGTTAACACCAATATGAGAAAGGTTAGAGAAGCTGTTGAAGCATTGCTTTTAGATGTTGATCATATCTGTGAACTAGAAGGAGAATTACTCTGGGAAATATTTTAAAAAATAGTAGCAAAATAAAATTACGATTGCTATCAGAAAAATACAAAATAGTAAAAAAATTATCTCAAATAGTTGCAAAGTCATATAACTAAATTCGATCTAAAAGAATTTCAATGATGCTCGTAAGTAAAAAATCACACAGATCTGTAGGATGTCTTAATATACCAACCGACAGAGTAAGGAAGAGGATGAGGTTCCTGTGCCCCAAGCAAGACTTTAATTTTGTGTGGATTTAAGACAAAAATTTAAGATTTGTCACCGTCGATAAGTGAATTGCAATGTTTGTTCAATCTTCGCCTATAGAATAAGAAGCAATTAGGCATTGTATAACATTAATGCAACTCTCATAATCATCATCTTATTGGCAATCTAATTAAGAATTAAGTATTTATTTGAAGTATTTTGTAAGGCCATGAGGCACATGCTCCATAGTATTAGGCTTCATTTGGGACGTTTTTTTAAATAACTTATTAGAACAAAAAATAATTTTTTATTAAAAAATTGTTTTAAAAAATAGTAAGAAAGTCATCCTAAACCAAGCCTTGGTCTGTTCTAGCACCGGAGTTCTGCAGGGACATTAAGAAGTTAAATGAACTGATTAGCAGCAAGTGAAGCAGATGTGCTAATAATAATTATGATAATTTTTAAGAATAGTAGATTAAGGAGACGATAAGAAAATAAATAAATTTGTACTACTATTCATTGTAAAGTACATAAAAATATGATAGGAAAGTATCAATTTGAAAGAGAACCGCTTCTACAAAATTGTTTAATGACGAAAATTCTGTATGTCATTTTTTTTCTAAAGTTAGAGCTCAAATTAATGGCTTTTGGACTTGAAATTGACTCTTTTAAAAGGCTTTTGTTAGGTTTTTTTTAGTAAAAATCCATCGTATGTTTGATTGTTTGGCTTATGCAAGGAAGGCCTCTCATCATTTTTTTGTCTGTTAAAAGTTCGAGGCCTTCTGCATAGCTGAGGTTTTGTATGGTAGATGCCGTTCATGGCCTTCATAGTTGAGGTTTTTTATTGTAGATGCCATTGAAATAATGAATCATGATAACAAATATGGATACATGCACTTTGTAATGCCACACTGAATATTCAAAAGAAATGTTTCTATTCTTTATAGGCATCTTATTAATGAAATTTTTTCAAAGAGTTGATAAAATTTTCAGTTGATCTAATGACCGCTCAAACATTCATTAATAAAGAATAGAACATTTGAAATAAGCTATTCTCTCTCTCTCTCTCTCACACTAAATATTTAATACTCATAATTTAGATGCATTGTTTCGGTGAGACATTACAACAAAAAGTTAAAACAATTGATAAATGGAATCCTTGAATTATTTTATCCAATGAAAGTAACTAGAAGTTAAAATTTATGAAATTTTACAGAGATAAAACACGAGGAACTGGAGTGGGATGACGTTATAAAAATAGAAAAATAAGTTATCAAACATGGACAAAATCAGTAGTTCGAAGATGCACAAAATCTTGGAAAAAAGCTCAGATGCTTGGCTACAATATAACAATTATAGTTCATAATTCTACGATTAACACATCAATACTAATGTTTTTTTTTTCCATAGCTATGCAGCCTATGCTAAAAGAGGTTCCACATGTGATATGGTTCCAAAATAAAATAATATAGATTATGTAATAAAACTTTATAAATATTTTTTTGATTTTTGCATTAGATATTACAACAACAGTGAAATAGTGCATTCAGTCTGTACGCGTGAAAGAATAGACACCCTTTGGAAGAGCTAAAAGAAACTTGGGTATTAATTTGCATTAGTCAGTAATTAAAGGGCCATAAATAAGCCTTAATTAGATATAAGTGGAACAGGCAATGGGACCCATGGCCCCGGGGATCCCTTGCTAAATCTACCCATACTTCCTTTGGAGGTTTTCCTCAGAAGGAACTTAAAGCTGCTTTCAGCTATCCTTTCAATAATAAGGCCTTTAAAGATTTTCTAATCTATATATATTTTTGGATCTCCTTAAGAATTTTTTCCATTCTTGTTAGTTTTGCATGAAATCTCATTGTATCAATCAAATATGTTATACTGTTGACTCGAATATCTATTCCATAAGCTGAGCTTGACGAGGAACTTGATAGGAGTTGCAGAGGGGTCACATCCCCTTAGTCGGGGGTTTAAGGGAAAAGCCCTCAATTTTTTTTTTTTCTATCAGTACAACTATACAACATTATGATTTTACATGTTGGAGCGTTGCAACGCTTCAGGGAGAAAAGTAGTTGAGCATTACGGTGCTCAAACCGCCAATGTCATGATGTTGCCAATCAGACTAGACACAAAGAGTGTAGCATTATGAAGCTCCAAACCTCAGCTTCATTGTGTTGCTAGTCATTGAAATTGTATTATTTCTCCCAATTTTCATGTTGGGTTTCTTAAAGTGGTGTGGCTCCTAGTTTTTTTTATTTTTCCTTTTTTGGATTTTTCCACTTTAAACAATAGTGTTCTTTCTTCTTCACTGAACTTTAATTTTTCTTATTTGTTTTGTTGAGTGATTTTATTTGCCAAGTATTTGTATCAAAGCCACATTCTTACGTTCGAGTTGGAATAATGACTGACCGAACTAGATACAAGATTGATAAGTTTAATGGTTTGAACTTCACTTTTTGGAAGATGCAAGCTAAAGAAATTGTATTTGCTATTGGATGAAATATAAAAGAATCCAAATCGATGACTATGGAGGAATTGGAGGTACTTGATATGAAAACACCAGCTATTTTGATTTAACTTTTGCTTTTCTCATATGTCGCTTCCTACATTATTAATAAGAAGACTATATTCAATCGAATAGTTGCACCATATTTAAGAAGTCTTCGATCTCAAACAAAGATTTCTTGTTGAAGAAATTATTCAATATGAAGATAGTAGACAATAGTTCAATGGTAGAACATTTGAATAATTTGAATATTGTGATGAGTGAGTTATGCTCTATTGGCATCAAGTTTGATAACGAGATGAGAGCTTTACTTCTATTATCTTTATTGTCAGAAAGTTGGGATGGGATAGTTACTGCTACAAGTAATTATTTAGGGAGTTCAAAGTTAAACTTTGAGTATATTTGTTGGGTTAGTACTGAATGAAGATGTTTATAGGAAGGTGAATGGTGAATCTTTTAATATTATTATGAATATTAAAACTAGAAAGAACTCAAACAAAAATATAAGAAGAGGAAGATCTCTAAATCTTGGAGAGGAAAATCTACTTCAAGTCAACTTAAAGTTATGAGCTGAAACTTTGGAAAGAAGGGCCACTTAAAGATAGCCTAGACTATTCCAATGAAAGCTAGTAGTCGATGTCAAGTTAAAAGATCCTTATTAAATATATATATATATATATAATTTATAGTAATTATCTAATTTTGTCTCTGGATAATTATTAATCTTTGGTTTTAGATATAGGTGCTTTATTTCATGCAATCCCAAATAAGGAGGTCTATAAGAACTACCCTTAAGGTGATATAGGGAAAGTATATATGGGAGATAACATGTAATTACCCAGGTTCCATATTTAAAATATCTCTACAAACACTATTGCACCATGGTTGGCAGTGCCCCTAAGCCGAGCTCTCAAATTTTTTTTTTTTGGCAAAAAATTAGGTTTTGAGTGAGCTTTGAGACATCGGATCTCATATGAGAACATTCCAGGGGAACTTGGAATATTCCCTAGAAGCACTGATATGTTGGGAAAGCAAGATCCATGATAATAACTCAAAATAGTTATTTTTAAAATAATAAAACATCTAAATTCATTTCACTTAAACCTTTCTCCTAGTCTTCCCCCATAATGTATACCTTGCCAGAATGAAAGGGGAGAGAAGTGTGTGTGGGGGAGAGAGAGAGAGAGAGAGAGAGAGAGAGAGAGAGAGAGAGAGAGAGAGATAAGCCTAAAATATGATAATTAACTAGCCATAAAAATAATTTCTCTCAAAACATATCCCATTATAAACATCATACAAAGTTACAAGACTTTAGGTGGGAAAATTATATATAGGACAATGTTTTACAATGAATTCCAACAACTCATGCTTCTTGGATTGAATTCCCTTAAGAAAATTCACTTTCCTCTCCAAACTTCCACTCCTTTACTATTTTGGACAAATAAAAGATGATCATCAACCGACTAGTCCTTAATAAAATAAAAAGAAAATTATTTATACTTAATACACATAAAATAACTTAGGGTCTATCAAATGTGATGTTACAGTAATGAACATGTACCTCGATGATACCTAAACACTATAATATTGACAAAGTTCATGCATTGTGGCGCTGAGTTAGGCAATTTGGCACTGTGGCATTCCAAGAATCAGAGCCGAGGAATTTTTCTCTTTGAAAAATGATATAACTCAAGATGCAATGGTGTTAAAAGGTAGCACTGAGGTGCTTCAAAATATTTTGGTGCTTGATGATATGAAACTGCAGTCTTGAATGAAATTGCAAAATGATAGAATGTTGAGCATAATGGTGCCTATTATGCTGCTGGGGCATTGAAGGTATTGCGGTGTGTTTGTCCAGGGCACCAATGAATTGGTATCGACTTTACAATTTCTTGGCTTTTACTCGAGATTTTTCTTGCACAGCATCAACTAAGACACTCCTTTTAACTAGATATTTGTACAATAATTAGTAACACAATTTATACTTAACAAAATTCTTCCAATTTAAGTTATTGTTTCTCCTCAAGTAATGTGATTGTACTTTGATTAATTCATTCTTCCTAATAAAATTGCAAGCTCAAAATGATTAAAATATAAGAAAACACTTCACTAATTTGATGTTAATTAAAATGAATCAGAGATTGGCAATTTCAATTACAACAATCATTATCAAACATCTCAATTAATCTTTTTTAATAATATTCATATTAAGCTCATTTACTATAGGTGTATGTACCAATTTTGACCACTTGATTAGACTAGATGATTTATAATTTATGAATTATGTTATCAAAATGTATTGTTTTAATTTTTGCATTAGGTTCTTTTGAGAATAAGCTTTATATGTTACCAATTTTTTATGTTCCACAACTCACTTTTTTATTTTATTTCTCTTTTTCTTCTCGTTCTCTTTTATTTTTTACTTTTTAGAGTACCTTAGTAATGATGAATATCTTAACAAAGCTTTAACTTAATGTAAGGTTTGTTATAAGCTCCATTATGCAACACTTTAGTTTATAAAGATTTGAAAAAATTATTCTGAGTATTACCTTTTTCAAACTTAGTTAATCTATCTATAAATAGTAGTAAGTTCTTTGTGTGTTGTATTTTTCAATTTTAGGATGAAGCATTAATTTTGATTATTTTATTATTTGCTGTTAAGATTTCTCCAATTCTCAATTTTTATCCTTTGACCATTCAACTAAGCACCTATAGTGCTATAATTTTCTTATTTCTAATTATTTTTAATCTATAAATTTAATGCAAGTTGAATTAATATCAAGGTGCATTTGAATTAAAATGAGGACCAGTCAATATTTAATCATGTAGTGAATGGTAAATTAAATATACACAAGTCAATACTGTAAAAGATAGTAAATGCATGAACATAGAAGGATATAAATGAAGTATATATAACACCTTTGGGGTGCCTCCCAAGCAACATTAAGTTTTAAGTCTTCATCCAGGTAGTGCCAAAAAAATTTATTTAGGATAAGCCAACTTGATAACATTCCTTAGATGATCAATGTCCCCTCCAAGATAGGGTTTTAACCATTGGCCATTAACATTAAATATTCGGGAGATCTTAATATCCTCAATATTTATAGCTCCAAAAGGAAACACCTAGCTACAGTGAAGGGTCCCGACCACCTAGACTTAAATTTTTTAGAAAATTATTTTAATCTATAATTAAATAAAAAAAACTTTATTCCAGTGGGGAATTCTTTCTTAATAAGCTTATAATCATACTATCTTTTCATTTGCTCCTAGTATATTTTAACATTTTCATAAACTTTAATTCTAATCTCTTCTAAACCATTCAACTATATTAACCTCTTTTCTATAGCTTTTTTAAGATTGAAATTTAATTCTTTTACCACCACATAAGCTCTGTGTTCTAATTCCAATGGTAAGTGGCAACCTTTTCCAAAAACTAAATGATAGAGAGACATACGAACTGGGGTCATAAAAGCAATCATATAAGCCCATAATATTCTATCTTATTTTAGAGCGTGATCTTTTATATTTGAATTTATAGTCTTTTAAGAATTCTCTTAACCTAGCTCCCTAATACTAATTTCAGCTTGGCTACTAGTTTGAGGAAGATTAGCTATTGTAATCCTTGGTTGAATTCCAAATTTAATAATCAATGCATCCACTATTCTATTATAGAAGTGTCTCCCCCATGACTAATCAAAACTCTAGGCATTCCAAATCTTAAAAAATATTTTTTCTTTAAAACTTTAACTACTACATGAACATCAATTTTGGATGTTACAATTCTTTCAATCTATTTAAAAACATAATCAACAACAATCAAGATATATTGTCATCCATAGGATTTCACAAATGGACCCATAAAGTCAAGTCCATAAACATCAAATAATTCATTTTGCAACATATAATTTAAAGGCATTTCATTTCTTCTAGAAGTATTAGTTACTTTGTAACATTGACCACATTCCCTAACATAAGCATTAACATCCTTAAATAGGAGCAATTATTAGGTCCTTTCACTGGATGCAGAGGAAGGTTCGGTATTTTTCAAAAAACTCGGTATTTTTTCAAAAAACTCGGTATTTTTTCAAAAAACTCGGTATTTGCACTTTTTTAGGCAAAACCGAACCTTCCTCTAGGTCCTTGCACCGGACCAAATAAAAATCCCTTAAATAGGGCAGGCCAATAAAATCCTAATTCAAGAATTTTAGGAACACTTCTAAATCCTCCAAAATACTCTCCATAATGTGAATCATGGCATTTTCTAATTATAGATTCTATTTCTTCCTTAGGGGCACATCTCCTAAAGATTTGATCATTATATTTTTTAAAGAGATATGTCTCATCCCAAATGAAAATTTTGGCATCTAATAGAAATTTGCAATTTTGAGTAGTTCATAAATCAAAATGAATAACACCAGTTACAATAAAATATATAATATAAGCATACAAAGGCAATCTACTCAACTGCAAGGAAAACAAGTATTCATCAAGGAAAAAAGCACTAATGTTTTTTTCATAATATATAGATTTTTCAAGTTCAAGTCTTGAAAGATGACCCGAAACTTGGTTTTTGGTACCTTTCTTATTTAAGATTTTTGTAACAAATTCTTATAGCAAAATTATCCACCTCATCAATTTAGGATTATCATTTTTTGTCATAATATATTTGTTTATAGAATGATCTGTATAAACTAAAAGCTTAATTCCAATCAAATATGACCTAAATTTATCACTGAAAAAGATAATATCTAATAGTTCATTTATGTATGATTATAATTACATTAGGCAGCATTTAAACCTTGATTAGCATAAAATATAACATGAAACCTTTTGACTTTCCTTAGTGATAAAATAACACATACAACATAATCATTTGCATCATACATTAATTTAAAATGTAAAGACCTAGTAGGTGCAATAATAATTGGTGCAGTGATTAAATGATATTTCACTATTTTAAAGGTTTTCTGATATGAATTATCAAACATAAATCATAGGTTAATTCTAATAAGCGACATAAGGGTTTTGAAATTTTGGATAATTTCTTGATAAATCTCCTATAAAGTCAAACATGTCCTAGAAAAATCTTAATCCCTTTTACTGAAGTAAGTTGTGGAAAATTATCTAAAACTTATCCACCTCTAGCACATTCTCTAAAATCTTATGACCTAGCATTATTCCTTAAGCCATCATAAATTGACACTTTTCTCAATTAAGAATTAGATTGGTTTCTACACATCTTTTAAGCACACAAGTCAAATGATAAAGGTAAGAATCAAAGGTAGTTCTAAATATAAAATAGTCATCGATAAATATCTCAATGCCCTACTCTATTAAATTTGAATAAATAGACATCATACAATGCTAAAATGTTGTTGGAGCATTATATATTCTAAAAGACTTCCTTATAAGATAAAATGTCTCATAGGGAGTTCTAAAGGTGGCCTTATCCTAGTACTCAGATGTGATATGAATCTGGTGGTACCTTGGATAGCCATCCTAAAAATATTATTAAGGATGACCTACCAACCTATCTAACATTTAATTTATGGATAGGAAGGGGAAATGATATTTCATAATAGTTTATTCATCTTTCTATAATCTATACAAATTCTCCACCCAGTTACTATCTTAGTTGAAATAAACTCATTATCCTTATTGAACACTATTGTCAAGCTACCCTTCTTAGGGACACAATGAATAGAACTCACCAAAGAACTATCAGAAATGGGATAGAAAATTTTATATCTAATCATTTAAGTTTCTTATTTTTAACTACTTCCATCATTGATGGGCTCAAACATCTTGGGGGATGAACTTTTGGTAATGAATTCTCCTCCATCAAAATCTTATGCAAACACAAATATCAGCTAATTTCTTTAATATTGATTATGGCCCATCAAAAATCTTTTTTATAATCACTTATAATCTTAATCAACTTGCCCTCTTGATCTTCCTTTGAACTAGTAAAAATAATTATAGGAAAAGTTAAGTTGTTACCAAAAAAAGCATAGTTAAGAGGACTAGGAAATGCATTAAGTTTTATAATAGATGCTTCATCAATAGATGGTCATAAAGCTCTACCCAAAGAAGAGGTATCCAAAGTCTCGTATCTCTCCTTAAACATCATATAAGTTTCACTATTGAAATATGTTGATTCTTCTTTCCCCTAATAATTCTTAACCTCACTCCAAGATTAATCCAAAGTTCTGTTTATTAAAAGATCTTTCTTACAATCCTTAATAATAAATTCTTTCATATTAACTTGATAACAATCCTTATTTCTACCAGTTGGGAACTTTATAGGCTTAACTACATCTATAGTAACTTCCTGGTCCTATACTCTCATGGTAAGCTCCCCTTTATGGACATCTATTATAGCTTTTCCCATTGCTAGGAAAGGTTGAAAGTTCGTTAGGGGTGTTAATCTCTTATGAACTAATCCTGAGACTAACCAAGAAGGTGGGTGGGGGGGGGTGGGGGGGGGGGGGGGGGGGGGGGGGGTTGAATTTGATATTTAAATCTTCTTTAACTAAAAGAAAAATCTTTTTATATCTTGTAGCATAAACAAAATAAATCAATAATACAAAGATTAATAGACTTCACCCAAGCAGTTAATCGTAATAAAAATAAAGTGTGAAAATAATAAAGAAAAGAACACACCAGATTTATAGTGGTTCGATCCAACTTGACCTACGTCCACTCCTCAGAGGCACCCTTTGAGTATTGCACTAAATTTTTAGTGACTCTCATTTAGCCTCCATAGCTAGGAAAAGAAGCCCTTACAAAATCACTTCTACCTTTCCCGATGCGGCGAAGGAGCCGGGTCATATGACACCAAAGAGATCTTTTTCTTCCCAAAACTTCCCTCAAGATGAACCTTCAATCCGATGGTACTAAGGTATAATCTTGTCAGAGTAACTATATGAAATCCCCTCCACACTCCCTTGAAACCCCCTCTAAGGATCTTCTCCCTCTCTCAAACTCTACCCTTTCCTCTCTCCCTTTCAAATTCTCTCTTCAAGTTTTCTCCAAAAGAACGAAGCTTCAATGGCCGCCAAAGACACTTACCAAGTGCCTTGACAATGATTAAATAGCGGGCTTTGAAAAACCTTAAAAATTAATCTTGGCAGCAAAAATTATCCAGGACGATCGCAGGATTGCCCAGTATAATGTGCTTACAAAAAGGTCTTAGAAAACCATAAAAACTCAATTCTGAAGCCAAAAATCATCCTGGACGATCGCATGATCGTCTAGTATAATGTGCATAATTTGACCTGATAGTCCTAGATTATATTAGGATAGCCCTGGACATTCAGTTCAAATTTGTACAGATCTTCCAGAACAATATTGTAGATCGTCCTGGACGATTAGAAGAAAAATTATAGTATTTCATCTTAGACAATTTAGAAAAATCAAATATGCCGGCAAACATTATTAAGGATGATATACAGATCATCCAGGATGATCAAATTGAAAATTTTAACTATAATTTGTCCCCTAATTACATGATCAATTTAGACATGATTGGTATTAATCATCCAGGAAGATATAGATCATTCGGGACCATTAGAACAAAAAATGAATCTTAAATTCTTGCCTAAATTAACATTGGCGGCTTTTTTCTAAGATTATAAAGGATCGTCCTGGATAATCCAAAATCATTCAGTATGATTAGTTTAATGAGCTGATTGTCCTAGATGATTGAAATCATCCAGTACGATTAGTTCAAAACTTAAACTTCTTATTTTGATTAGATCTCACTCCCCTGAGTATGAATGAGCATGGGCATCAAGCTAGCAAACACCTTTATAGGACTTGACTCCAAAAATTAAAATTAAATTAATGAATATTACATGCATACCCTTTCTAGCATAACCTTATTCAACCTAATCTTGAGCTCTAATTCTTTGTTGGATGTTGCATGGTGTTTCTGAAATGTTAGTATACATACAAATAAATATAAAATGAAAAATACTATGAGATATAAAGATGTTTGTTATTATCAAAAATATAAAACTCAAGAGCTCGAGTCACAACAAAGGTCTCCCTAGAATAGTGGGTATCTCCATATCCTCCTCCTTATCTAAGATAATGAAATCTATAAGGAAGATAAACTTATCTATCTTAACAAGAATATCCTTTACCACCCCCTTAGGATAGGTAAATGATTAATTAGTAAGCTGAAGGGTGACTGTGGTGGGATGGTCCTCTCCTAAACTTCTAAAAATGGATAAGGGCATAAGGTTAAAATTTTCTCCTAAGTAATATAATGCTCTTCAACAAAATTTGTCCCCAATAGTTATTGAAATGGTAAAACTACAAGTATCATTTCACTTTTCAGGGAGTTTCTTCTATATGATAGCACGCCACTCCGCAACCAATGCTATAATCTCAAATTCCCCAAGTTTTCTCCTCTTATTAAGCATTTATTTTATAAATTTAGCATAGATGGGCATCTACTCTAAAACTTCTGAGAGGGGTATGATGATTGTTAATTTCTTAAATACCTACAAAAATCTTGAGAATTGCTTATAAAAATTTTGCTTAATCAATCTTCTGGAAAATTATATTGGTGGTCACTCTATAACCTTCCAAATATAGTTTTCAACTTCCTGAACTAGTTCAAGATGCTCTTTAGGTGGGTCAATCATTAAGGGCTCTCTTACCACACTTTCCTATTTAGTTTGATCTTCAGCCTTGTGAGGGTCCCTTAACTCCTTTCGACTTCTTAAATGAAAGATTTTATAATGCCCCATAAAATTGTTTTTATTAGTTTTGGGTTAAAAATCATGGGATTTATTATTAATTACACTAAAAAACCAAACTATTTGAATCTTAATATTTCTACTAGCAATAGCTTGACTCTACAATCAATTACTTATCTGAAGCATTAAATCCTCCAAAGTTTTTTTTTTCTATCTTTAAATTAAATATTTGAAATAAAAAACTAGGGGATAAGAAGTTCTAGGGTTAACTACACAATTTTGAAGGTTATTCCAAGGCCCTACAAGATTGGATTGATTTTCATTCCACTTATTATTACTCTAACTAAAACTTGGATGGTTTTTCTAACCTGAATTATATTTATTAGAATATAGGCTATTTTGTCTTTCAATTACATTCACATTCTCTACCACGTGATTAGTAGGATCACTAATAGAATTAAAAAAAAATTATCCAAAGGTATATGTGATCCTAAGGCTTTACTAACACCAAGACTATCCAATTTCTTAGACATGACTGCTAGTTCAGTAGTTAAACTAAAAAGAACATGAGACTCATATACAATGGCTATTATTTTAAGATTCACCCTATTAGATGGGCACTAGAAGTTATTTTTTTATTATTTCCTCTATAAAAGCTTAAGCCTCTTCATAAAGTTTAGATATCAAAGTTCCTCTAGCTGCTATCTCAATTGTGCATCTGAGGGATCTACGAGTCTATTAGATAAAGTCTAAATGATAAACTAATCAGGCAAATCATGGTGAGGGTACTTCCTAAGCATCTCATTAAATTGTTTCCATCTTTCATAAATTGACTCTCCATCCAATTGGAAAAATGAGGTAATATCCTTCCTAAGCTTGACTATTTTTGAAAGTGAGAAGTATTTTTCTAAAAATTACTGGTATAACTCATTCTAGGTGGTTATAGAGTCTTCGATAAGAAATTCATCCTCATCTTTTATTTGTCCCTTAGAGTAAAAGGAAACAAAAAATGTCCAATGCCACCATCAGAGCCTACATTATACATGAAAGTTATGTGGATCTCCAAGAAATTAATTTCATATAAGTTGAGATTCATGATAAGAGTTCCCACAAACTATAAATTCCAGACCATTTGGATTATATTATGTTTTAGTTCAAAATTAATAGCTTGAATGATTGGTCTATTGCTACTTTGGTGAATTCCCTCTAATAATGGATTGACATACTCTCTAATATGACACAGTTGGTACTCATACAAATTTGATTTAGCCATAACTTATAGTCTTTTTAAATTTTTGTAAGGTTCCTTTCTATTTTTAAGATGTCTCTTACTAACTCTACTACACATGCACAATCACAACACATAATAGGTATGATGCAATGCAGTCAAAAGTAAATTCATAAAAAATTTAAAACACTAATAGAAATGAAAAAAATAAAAGGTAATAATGCCAGCCAAAAAAAATAAATATAGAAATAAAGGTAGGATTAAAATTTTCTAACATTTTTTTATAACATAGAAAATAAAAAACGATACAAAATATTTTTCTAGCAATGACACTAAAAACTTGATGGTAGTAGCATATGTGTTACTCTTTAACTGCACATGTCGATCAAGTAATAAATTAAATGAGAAGAGTATGGATTCCAAGGAAAAAATATGTATCCAATTAGTACCTCTAGCATTGTCTACTTAAGCATCAAAGTTATCATTCTGAATGAAAAAGAAGGTTGTGCTCTATGATCTACTTCCGAATAATGAAGATATAAATTAAGATTTGTTGTGAACCAAAGCATATATACCTTTAGATATATGTTGACCTTATAAGGGTGTAAAGTAAGGCTTTCACCTCACTACAATGATTTTATCTATGTAGACCTAGCAACCTATTTATCTCAAATCTAGGTGTGAAAGTTTTCTATTCCAATCATCCTCTTTATTCCATCATATCTCTGTTAAGGCAATGAATCAAACTAGGTTTTAACTTCAAACATGGCCATTGCATGAATTAAATTAAGTGTTGGAGAGATTGAAAATAAAAATAAAATAGTCCATGAAATATAATCCACTAAAGGAAAAACATCTTTTATTCAAATCGTAAGCCCAAAATAGGATAATTAACTAGACTTAGAAATGATTTTCCTCAAAACATATTCCATTACAATTTCATTAAAAGTTACAAGAGTTTAGGTGGAGAAAATACCACCTGATGGTGCTTTGCAATCAATTAAATAATGAATACTTCTTGGATTGAATTATCTTAAGCACATTAACACTCCACTACAAACACCCACTCCTTTACTATTAGAGAAATGATGACCAATAATTGACTAGCCCACAACAAAATAAAAAAGAAAACTATTTATACTTAGTATACATAAATTGAGTTTGGCATCATGGTGCTCAAAATGGTTATGACATGACATTACAATAATGAATTAGTACATTAACACTATGTTTAGTTTTTTCCATGGTGCTAGGCTAAATAGATGTGATGCTTCAATAGTGAACTAATCTAACTTCCAAGTTGTGGTGCTAAAGGTGATTTGGAACGACGATGATACCTCAGTGCCATAATGTTGACAAATTTCAATCGCTGTGGAGCTAGGTAAGGTGATTTGGATTTAGCCGCTCTAGGAACCAGCACTTAGTTGTTGGTCTCCTTATAAAATGTTAGAACTTAAGGAGCAGCGAAGTTCCAAATGTGGCACTACGGTGCTTCTAATGCTACAATGCTTGATGATATGACACTTTAACACTGAATGAAAGGGAAAAAGGATAGAACACTGAGTGAAGCAGTGTTCTATTATGGTGTAGTGGTGTTGAAGGTGTTGTGACGTGGTTGTTTGAGTCGCCGTGGCACCAGTATAAACTATATAATTTCTTTGATTTTTCATATAATTTTCCTTCATAACATGAATTAAAATAAACATTTTCACTAGAATTTTATACAATAAATAATAACATAATTTTTACATAATAGTGTTACATAAGAAGCCCTATAACTTTGTAGAACAAAGAGGTGTTGTTGTAATCTTGGAGCCCAAGCTTGAAATTTCATTATTTCAAATGTTATTAGATGATTATCTATTTATTCCTTCATATTACAATGGATATTTGTTTTGTGCACTACTAACTTCATATGTAATAATACAAATAAAGAAATACCCATGATTTAGGCTCAAGACTATATATTGTTAGCGTGTGAGTTAAATTATGTATTGAACAGTGTATACTTTTACTATTTCTTGAGACACTATAGGTTAATTGTGCACACAGATATAGGAGGAGTAAAAATAAGATATTTTAAATTTTTTATAAAATTATACAATACGATCATTTGAAATTGAAATTAATTAAATTTTTTACAGTAAGTAAAAAATTAAATTTAAGTTATAACTATTCATATAGTATGAACTCCACATCATATTGAACAATCAGCTATAACCAGAAATCCCACTAGCAAATCTAACTTACTTAAATAGGATAATTTCAAATTTCAAATTTCAAATTCGAACTATTCTTACTATACAAAGTCTTTCATACTATATAATATTTTAAATTATTTCCTATTTGGGTCATTAATTAAGAAATCAACTTGGATCTAAATTAATTATAGATTATATTGTATAATTATAGATTATACTATATGAGTTACATAAGAAGTCTGCATGAAATTTGGTTTGTCTAGTTCCATTATAGATTGTACTATACGAATAACCTGATAAAAATATGGATGAATTTTGGTTCATCCTGTATGATCCGATTACTGATTTGAACTAATTGTATTATATAATTTATAATCACACTAGAAATCTTTGATGCTATTATACTAATCATATTGTATGATGTACCTATCATACTATTTGAATAATATCATCATAATTAAAAAAATTGAAGTTTTGCATGCCCAATATAAAACTTTTTTATTTGACTTTATAAGTGTCTTTTGGTAGTTTGTGGGTGTGTGACCTCTATAAGCAAGGGTTTAAAGAGAGAGACATTTGAGTAGGGGGGAGAGCAGTGAAGTTTTGAGAGAGGGAGGAGAGGATTCTATGTGTAAGAGAGTATGATGGATGCTTTAGTCAACATCCACTTTATTCCTCCATGTGTCAAAGTTTTTTTTAAGGACAACTTTTTGATGGTCCCAGCTACTTTGCCACACTAGGGAAGGTGAAAGGGATTCAAGCTACACTACCTCACCAAGAGTGTGAAAGGGATTTAGGCTACTCTAACTCACAAGGAGGGTGAAAGTAATTCAAGCTACTCTGCTTCACCAAGAAGGTGAAAGGGATTCATAGTTCTCTACCTCACTAGGAGGGTTAAAAGGATTTTGTTCTTAGTCGTACCAAGAGTGAAAGTGATTTTGTAAGAGCTTCTCTACCATCGAAGGGGCCTAAATGATAGTCCCAAAAGTGTTTAGTAAATTACCCGAGAGGAGGACTCTAAGGAGTGGACGTAGGTCAAGTTGATCAAACCATTATAAATTATGATGTATTGACTCCTTTACTTTTTGCACTTTACTTTTAATGCTTTTCTTTTTGCATATATATATATATATATATATCTTCTGTAATTTGGTTTTTATTAGTGATTATTATGATACAAGATATTGGGTTGATTGTCTTTATTTCTTGGTTGAAAAAGAAAAAAATAAGGAAAATAAAAATTAACAAAATAAGTGTTATTATTTTTTTCTTATAAAACAAAAGATAAAAAAAAGTTTTTATTTCTTTATTCACTTTCACATTGAAAAATATAATTTTAATTTTAAGTTTGGGAAATTAGTTTTAATTTCAAAAATATTTTTGAAAAAGATTTGTAAAACACCAATTCACTCCCCTCTTGATGTTCCATTTAGTAGTTTATGTAGTTTCACAACCATCCTTTAAACTTTCAATTCGTATAAAAGCAGGATCTCTTAATTTATGAATTAAAAACACTAAGATAGGTCATATGACATACTTTAGAAGCATGAATTCTATTGAGGGTTATTCAATAACCTCCATCACTTTTTGATAATATTCCTT
Organism: Dendrobium catenatum; assembly: GCF_001605985.2. Taxonomy (NCBI): domain Eukaryota; kingdom Viridiplantae; phylum Streptophyta; class Magnoliopsida; order Asparagales; family Orchidaceae; genus Dendrobium; species Dendrobium catenatum. Next base: position 2,830,965 of record NW_021320019.1, on the reverse strand, counting down.
TTGACTTTTACAAAATTTGTTTGCTAACACCTCTTTACAATCAATTGATTTTAGAATGTGGCACACAATATAAGCTTGTTACTTTATTCCTTCTCATATTTTTAATGTTATTGAAATAGATATTCCATTTACTGAATGGATCATGGAAGATAGAGATTTAGCAAAACTGAATGCAAAGTATTTAAATTATTTTATTGTGCACTTAAATCTAAATACTATATGAGAGTTTCTACTTAGCCCATTGGTAAATTAATTTGGGATAGACTTTGCATCACATATGAAAGTACAAATGAAGTCAAATAATATTGCTTAAATCTATTATTATAAGAATATAAAATTCTTCTCATGAAACTTAGTGAAATTATATATGACATGAACACTAGGTTTACCAAAATAGTAACTTTATTTATTACTTCAGGAAGAAAACTCTCCAATTCCGAGAAAGTTAATAAGATTTTATGTTGCTGAATTGACTCATTTAATACAAAAGTCACATCTATTTTTGAATCTAAAGATTTAAACATATATTATATTGATAATTTATTTAACTCTCTCATTTCTTACGAGTAAAATGTGAGCTAAAGAATTTTTGATGCAGGTGACAAGAAAGAAGAGAAAGCCATGACACTGAAGGATGTTGACACAGATAGTAATAGCTCTTGTGCTAATGAGAATGATGATATAGCTTTAATGAATCAACAATTTCAAATCTTCCTAAAGCAAAAAAGAGGCACCATTAAGAAAGGAAGAAGGGTAAATAAGGTAAATTCAATAAAGTTTCCACTAACATTATTTGCTATGAGTGTAGGAAGCCAAGATATTTATGGTCTAATTCCATAATATTAAGAACCACCCTTTGAAGGAAACAGGTGATTATAAGCCAAATGCAAAAAAGAGAAAGTCAAAAATGTAAAAAGCTTTCTAGGCAGACTCAGCCTCAAACTCTTCATAATAGGAATCAGAGGGGGTAACAAATATATGCCTAATGGCTAATGAAAATTTTCATTAAGAAGAGGTATGAGAGCTATCCTATAATGATATATTTTCAATTTTCAAGAAAACTCAAGATTAATATAGGAAAATGTAGAAATAATACACATATTTAAAAAAGGGAAATTTTTTTATTTGAAAAAGGAGTAGGACATGCTAATTAAAGAGTCTTATAACCATAAAATTGAACATGCTTCACAAGATAAGGAGCATGCATCATTTTTTAGATGAGTTTGAAGATTTAAACAAAAAATATATTAAAATGATAAATTCATATGATTCCTTGAAAGATGAGCATACTGAGTTAGAAGAAGCATTTAAGGAATTATAAAAACTTGCATTAGATTTAGATAGTAAAAAGAAATAAGCGTTAGTTGAATTAGGTATTAAAAAGAGTGCAAATAAATACTTAATAAAGAAAATAAATGTACTAAAAATAGTACATATAATCCTAAACCTTTATTAAGTTCATAACCTAGGACACATCATGCATCATAAATTCATAGGAAGAGGCATTACCCCTACATAGATTAGTGAAACTCATTTCCTTAGGTTAGATGTTACTCTTATGGCATGCTATGAAACATAACATGCACTTACACTTTACACTTTAGAACACACCTATTTTTGAGGCCCATTGTATTATCATCATATCATACCATGCATAACATTCATACATGGAAGCATAATGTTGGAACCAAACTCACTTGTATTCCCAAATCTAACCTTTGAATGAATTTGTAGAAATTTTCTTATAAGTGGTCAAGTGAGAGCATGTGATACTTGGGAAATGGCTGCTTGAGGCACATTACAAGAGGTATGAACTAGTTCATCATGTTGGAGGCCAGGAGCAGAGTTAAGTTGGTATTGTGTTATATAACAATAGGGAAGTGGTAGGTTTAGGTGAATTCTATAAAAATAATGGCTTTGTTATTGAAAATGTACTTTTAGTAGAAGGGTTAAAGCACAATCTACTTAGCATTAGTCAACTATGACACAAAGGTTTTGATGTGAATTTTTTTTTTCAAATAAATATTTAATTATTTTAAATGGAAAAAATATTTTAGAAGATAAAAGAATTAATAATATTTATATGCTTTATTTAGGTTGCATTAATTTTTAATAATCATTGTTGCTTGAAAATTATTTTGGATGAATTATAGCTATGGCATAGGTGGCCATGCCATGACATTTTGAAAATCCTTAGGAAGATTACATAGAAGGATATAGTCAGAGGTATTTCTAAGCTAAATTTTTCTAAGGATCATATGCGTGGTGCCAGTCAGTTAGGAAACAAAACTAGGTCTTCATTTCATTTTATTAAGGATATTATTACCACTAGAGATTCTACACATGAATCTATTTGGACCTATTAGTATAGCCAATTTAGTTGGTAAGAGCTATGGATTTGTGATTTTAGATGAATACTCTAGATTGAATTGGGTTATATTCTTAGCACATAAGATTGAGTCATTTGATGAGTTCAAAATCTTCTACACTTGAATTTAAAAGAGTTTATGATGTTTAATCTCTCTAATTTGTAGTGACCATGGTGGAGAGTTTGAGAATGAAAGATTTGAATTATTTTGTAAATAATTTGAGATTAATCATAATTTTTTTCCCATAGGACCCCATAACCTAATGGCATATTAAAAAGGAAGAGTGATATTATTAAAGGCTACTAGGGAAATTTTAGCAGAAATACACCACCATTATACTTTTGGGCAAAGGTAGCAAATACTTTCCGCTACGTGCTAAATCGGATGAACATTAGGACTAATTTGAATAAGACACCCTACGAACTACTTATGGGTAGGACACCAAACTTATCCCATCTATATGCTTTTTTGTTACAAAGGCTTATGCTTTTGAATGGAAAATCACATTTATGAAAGTTTGATTCTGAGGTAGATGAAAGAGTTTTCTTAGGTTATTCCTCAATAGGTAAAGCCTATAACATCTTCAATAAAAAAACTTAGTTATAAAGAAATCCACCCATGTGGTATTTGATAAGTTAGATAGATTAATTAAGCCTATGATAGATAATGATAATGAAATTGATATTACCCATGGTGTTGAAAGTATTAACCCAATAAATAAACAATTTTAGCTTAAAGTAGATTCCCGTATTGAGTAGTCCAGTCAAAGTTGGGAGCAACTCCAACGCAACATGAGGTAGATCATAGATGGTTCAATGATCTGTTTGCCACCATCCATCGCTGCTTCAAGCTATAATCATTAATGACTGATCTGGGATCTTTGTATGATTATAGTGGTGTTGTTGTTTATAGTTTGTTCTTTGTCTTGTATTTATATTTTCTACCTTTTGTAGTGTTGCCCTGTATTTGGTGATGTATAAAGAGGGAGTTGAATGTTATTGGATGTATTATTTTTCCCTTAATGTAATATAATATTGTTTCAAGTCCTATTGTATATATTAGTTTTTAATTTAGGTTAATAAAATTCAAAAAATAATAAAATTTGAAAAATAAAATAATAAAAAACCAATTTCTTCCTATTTTAAAAGAGATTATAAAGTAAGGGGGTGATCATTAGAAGAAATTAAAATAAACGTATAATTTCAACCAGCAATGTTTGTCATTATCAAAATGTGGGAGCCCGAGCTCATATTTTAGTGAATGCGAACATTATTGGATGACTATCTTATTCATGTATACTAATTTAGATAATTGTTTGTGTACTACTAACTTTTGAGTAACATTATAAAAGAAAAAAGACTAAAGATTCAAGCTCCAGACTAAGCATTTTTAGTGTGCGAGTTAAACTATATATTGAAGAGTCTATAGTTCTACTATTTCTTGAGTCAATAAATATAGAAAGGTGTACATTAGTTTATCAACCGTGCTTATACACATAGGAAGAATAAAAGTAAGATGTTTTAATTTTTCTATAAAATCATATTATATACTCTTAAGCATTCTACACGATTAGTTGAAACAAAAATGAATAAAAAATGTTGAACTTAAATGAAAAAAGAAATTTAAAATATAATTAATTATATAGTATGAATACCACATCGTACTAGATGTTTATCTATAACTACAAACTGTGCCATTAAATCTAACTAACCTAAAATAGGCAAATTTAAACTTTAAATATTAAACTATTCACATTATATGATGTCTTGTGTATTGTAAAATTTTAAATAATTGCCTAATAAGGCTAATTATTTAAGCAATTGAATATGATCTGAATGGATTATAGATCATGTTTCATGCAGATCATATTTTATAATCTTAGATTATAATATACGAGTTGCCCAAGGAGTCTTTGGATGAATTTCAATTTATCCAATATCATCATAGATCATATTATTATTTGCTAACTTTGTTGAAGAGTAATAAGCAATTAAAATTATATTTTCTTTACAAAAAAATTCTAACATAATGCATTTGAATTTCTTTTAGTTTTTTGGCCGAACTCATCATTATGAATGATATATCACCTTAGATGGTGAAAATAACATTCACTAATAAGTTCAAATTACAAACCTATAAGTTTTTTTTCTCGGCTATTATAATCAAATTTAGGAGTGGATTACAAATGATTCTGGAGAATCAAAATGGAATTAAATTAGATATTTTACTATGGTAGTTAAAGTGCTTTATTGTCAATTATTATAGTTAGATCGTCGTAGTGAACTATGTATAACCCTGAAGGGTCAAAAATGATGTTCAAATACATATCTAACTATACTAATATATATGTACATGAAAGTTTGATATATGATGTTATGCCTAATTGAACTGTCCCTAGGCACACCGAGAGGAGGAGTGAATTGGTTGTTTTAAAAACTAACTACTAAGTTTAAAAAATAAAAACTTATATTTTTGGATTTTTCAATAATTAGAAAGCAAGCAATACTTTCTCCTAATATGAAAGCTAACATACTAATCAATGGTTACAATGATGGTGATGATATTCTAATCAACACAATGATAAATCAATCACACATTTTCAATAAGAAATTATCACATAATTAAAATGCAAAGAAAGTAAAGTGCAAAAAATGAAAATCAGAATCAACATACCAGAATTTTTTAGTGGTCGATCAAACAATAATCTACATCCACACCACACAGTTCTCCACTACGAGTATTACACTAAACCGTTAGTGTCACTTCTTTAGCACCCACAGTTAGGCAGAGAAGCCCTAACAATCTTTTTACTAACCCGATGAGGCAGAGAACCTTGACCTCCTTTTTCACCCTACTAATGAAGGCAGAGAACCTCAATATCCTTTTAAACCCTTTTGGTGAAGCTAAAGAACTTGCATTCCTGTTACACCCTCTTTTTGAAGGCAAATATCCTCACACTCCTTTTTTACCCTCTTGATGATGGCAGAGAACCTCAAATTAATTTCACCATTCCTGGTGTGGCGGAGTAGTCGGGTCCTTCAAAACCATAGATGTCTTTTTCCCAAAGCTTCCCACAAGATAAACCTTGGCACTTGGAGGAGCCGAAGTGCAAGTTCATCTGAGCAACCATGTGGAACTCCATTTCACACACCCTTAAAACCCACAAGGATCTTCTCCCTCTCTCATGAACTCCAACCTTTCTCTCCCAAGCTCTAGGCTCTCTCTTTAAGTTTTCCTTAGAAGAAAGCAACTAATGAATGCTAAAAAGACTCTTGCATAGTCTTTTGAAAAAGCATAAATATAGGGCTACAAATAATCCTAAAAATTTATTTTAATCAACACTAGTCATTCAATACGATCTAAGATCATACATTATGATTAGTTCACATAGCCAAGTTAGTACTATACGAAGAGTAAGGCACTATATGATTAGTTCGGGTAATGGAGCTTATCATCCAATATGATTAGTTAAAACAACTTGGAATATCATCACGTACGATTGGCAATGAATAAATATCATCCAATGCAAAGATCAGGTCATACAGTATGATTGGTTTCAGTTGTCTTGTATGATCCAATTAGATCAATTATTTCAAAATTATGCCCCTAATTACATGATTACTTTAAGCAATATTTAATTATATCATACAATATTATACCTTTTGTACATTATAATTAGTGAAAATTTATAATTTTAAAATATTACCCAAGTTATGATTGGCAGCTAAGATCTTGATTTCAACCAATCATCCTATACGATCTAGATTGTACAGTATGTTTGGTTGAAATGGCTTTAATGATTATGATTACCTATTTTATTAATTTTTTTAATAATTAATCATACAGTATGACAAGGATCAAATAGTACGATCAGTTTAAAATAATTACACTTCTAATTTTCTCACTATCTCACTCCTTTAAGTGTGTGTGTACAAGGTCACCAGGTTAGCAGGCTCCCTTACAGGACTTAACTCAAGATATTAAAAATAAATAAATGAATATTACATACTCTTTTAACACACCCTATTCTACCAAATCTTAAACCCAGAATCTTCATTGAATGGTGCATGATATACCTAAAATGTTAGTAAACACTACCAAATATGTACTATAAAAATGAGGAGAAGTGAAGACATAATTAATAATAATAGTTATCATAAAAAATATAAACTAAGGTACCTAAGTTGTAACAATCTCTACATTTTTTATTATGATAAACATTATTCGTTGAATTTGCAAACTAATAGTATTTTATCCTAATCTCCCCTCACTAAAAGAATTATAATAAAAATTAGTGGAAAATATTTATTTTTGTTTTTTTTATTTTATTTTTAAATTAAGAAAATAAATTTTAAATTAATTAATTGATGAATAAATATAACCAAATATATATAATTCTCCTTTCGACATCACCAAAAAGAAGAGATAATACAACATACAAATTAAACTCCATACATGAAACAAAAAATTTTAAAGAAGTGAAATAAAATAATTAAAACACACAATAGAAAAAAAGAAAATTATAAAGAAAGAAAACATTCAAAAAGAAATTACAACATATAATCATGCATAAAACATAACTATTAAAAAAATAGATAAATAAACACACAACCAAACCTTAACATACTTATACATATTCAGAGTTAATAATTGAATCCTTGGCCATTAAGCATAGGTTTTTTACCTCTATTTCTCACTTCTGTTCAGATGAGTCAGAGGCTATGTTTGTCTATGAGATTTTTTGGTTCTTTACATTTTCCCTTTTTTTCATTTAGCTTATCATCACACTTTTCCTTCACAGGGTGGATCTTAAAATTGGGGAATTCACACTTTAAATGTCTAGATTTCCTACATCCAAACAAATATTGTCAGAAGAAATTTTATCATTTTTATCATGTTTATCATTACTCCACATTAGTTGATGCTTATACTTGTGCTTCATGAAACTTTTAAATTGGCTTGTTATTAATACTATCTTCTCACTCACATCATCTCCTATGCAATTTTTATCTATTTATTTCAACCTTTAGCACTATTTTCTTATATATTCTCTTTTCACCTGCATCTAAAACTTTTTAACTTACACTTTGCACGCAGGAAATGAGTGAGCCAAGTAGATTATTAATAGAATAAATATTTAGGTCTTTTGATTCACATATAGCAGTGACTTTGGCATCAAAATTATGAGGTAAATAACGTAGAATTTGTTGATCTTCTAAGAGTTTGAAATTTCTCTACCTAAATCATGTAATGATGTCACTATTTGAGTAATCATAATATACATATCTGAGATAGTATGATATGATTTCAAGAAAAAAGGCTTGCAATCATGTGATAAGATATTCAACCTACATTATTTGACTTCATTAGTACCATCATATGTAATGAATAGTCTATTATAAATGCCCTTGTTAGTGGTACAAGTAAAAACTCTCATGTCATCTTTAGACTTAAGTGCATAGAAAAAACAATTTAAGTAATTAGCATTTAGTTTTGTAATAAACTTATTCTTATCTACTCTATTTAGTGAAAGGAATATTAGTTTTGACTCCATCGGCAATACGTGATGGTACTGAATAACTAGTTTGAATCATATGCCACATTCAAAAATTAGTTAATTACAAAAAGTAGACGTGCACTTTTTATTATAATCAAAGGGAATATTTTTGAATAGAGGTAGATGAGTTATATAATAGCCCTCCATGGTGTTTCTATTGTCGAAATGTGTCATCATATTTCTCAAGATTTTTAAAAATTCTACTTGTGAGAACCACACTAGTACCAATTAGAATTTTGATATTGGATGGTAAGGCTATGTGAATTATCCCTAGGCACACCACGAGGGGGTGAATTAGTAGTTTTAAGAACCAATTGCTAACTTTAAAATAGAAGAAAACTTATATTTTTTTTATTTTTCAATAATTAAAAAGAAAGCAATACTTTCACCTGATATGGAAGCTAAGAAACTAATCAAAGGTTACAATAATTATGATGATAGTCTAGTCGACAAAATAATATATCAATCATAGATTTTCAACAAGCAATTATCACATAAAAAAATACATAAAAAGTAAAGGGAAGAAAATAAAAATCATAATTAGTACATAAAAAAATTATAGTGGTTTAGTAAAATAATGTCTTACGTCCATTCCGCAGAGTCCTCCTCTTTGAGTATTAAACTAAACCTTTAGTGTCTCTCATTTAGCGCCCACAGTTAGGTGAAGAAGCCCCTTGAAATATTTTCACCAATTTAGTGAGACAAAGAACCTTGACTTTGTTTTTCACCCTCCTGGTGAAGGAAGAGAACCTTGACCTCCTTTCACACCCTCGTAGAGAAGGAAGATAACCTCACACTCTTTTTACACCATCCTAGTAAAGGAAAAAACCTCACACTCCATTTTCACCCTCTTAGTGAATATAGAGAACCTCGAATCACTTTCACCTTCCCATATGCGATGGAGTGGTAGGTCCTTTGATACCAAAGTTATCTTCTTTCCAAAGCTTCCCTCAAGAAAAATCATTACACATGAAGGAACTCAGGTCAAGTTCGCCAAAGAAACCATGTGAAACTCCCTCTCGCACTCCTTGAAACCCTCAATGATCTTCTCCCTCTCTCACAAACTCCACCTTTTCTCTCACAAGCTCTAAGTTCTCTCTTAAAGCTAACTTCATAAGAAAATAATTTAATGAATGCAAAAAAAAGGCCCTTATAAATTCTAGTGAGAAAGCTTAAATTGAGGGCTTTAAAAAATTCTAAAAATTTAATTCATTCGACATTGAGCATACAGAACGATCCAAGATCATACATTACAATTTGTTCAAATAATCCTATTAGTTCTTACGAAGTTACGATCAATTCAGGTAAATCAGTTTACCATCCAATATGATATAAAACATCTTATAGTATGATTAGTTCAAATGACTTGGATTCTCAATTTATATTATTGGTGATGAATAAATATCATCCCATGCTAATATTTAGTCATACAGTACTAGTAGTTCCAATCCTCCTGTACAATCTGATTGCATCAATTATCCAAAATTGTTCCCCTAATCATAGGATTAATTTAGGCATATATCGTACAGTACAATTATTACAAATTTTGAATATCAAAATATTTCATAAATTATGATTGATGAATGAGATCTTGATTTCAAATGATTATCAAATACGATCTATATCGTATAATATGAATAGTTAAAACGGCTTTAATTATCACAATTAGTCATTTTAATGATTTATATAATATGATATAGATCGTAATGATTAGGTCAAAAAAATTATACTTCTAATTTTCTCACTATTTTACTCTCTTGAGTATGTTTGTATAGTCACCAGGCTAGCATACACCCTTAGAGACTCAGCAAGAAATTACAAAAAATGAATATTACAATATTTTAACTCACCCTATTCAACCCAATCATGAACTCATAATCTTTATTGAATGGTGCATGATGTAGCTAAAATAATAGTACACACACAAACAAATATACAGTACAAATACTATGAGAAATAAAGAGTTAATCAATAATGTTAGTTATCTTCAAAAACATAAACTCGAAAGCCCGATTTAGAATAATCTCCCCCCTTTTAATGATGACAAGCAATATTGGTTGAATTTGCAAACTAATAATATTTTCACTTAATCTCCTCACTAAGAGAATTATAATAAACAATAGTGGAAAATATTTTTTTTTTTATTTTTTTATTTTATTTTTAATTGAAGAAAATAAATTTAAATTAAATAATAGATGAATATATATATATATATATATATTAAAATATATACTACCCCTTTTGACATCGCCAAAAAGGAGAGATAATACAATACACAAATTGAACGGATAATACAATACACAAATTGAACTCTGTACATAAAATAATAAAATTTTAAAAAAGTGAAAGAAAATAGTTAAAACACAATAAAAAAAAGAAAAGAAAAAAAAAATAAAAAACCTGTTAAAAGAATTTATAATATATAATCTTTCATCAAATATAACTATTAAGAAATAAAAAAATAGATAAACAAAAACACAAACAAACTTTAACATACTTATACCTAATTAACGTTCGCAATTGAATCCTTGGCCATTAAGCATAGATTCGTTATGTCCTCTTCTTACTTCTATTTTGATGAGTTTGAGGTTAAGTTTGCCGAGGAGATTTTTGCTTCTTTTCATTTTCCCTTTTTTACATTTGCCTTATCCTCACCCTTTCCTTCACAGGGTGGCTCTTAAAATTGGGGCATTCAGACATTAGATGTATAGGTTTCTTACATCCAAACAAAATATTGTTAGAAGAAAATTTAACATTTTTACCATATATACCTTTTCTCCACTTTACTTGACACTTGTGTTTGTGCTTTAGGAAACTTTTAAATTAGTTTGTTATTAACGCTATCTCCTCACTCACATCATCTCCTAAGCAATTTTTATTTGTCTTTGGCCTCTATCTCTATAGTCTTATATATTCTCTAATCCCTTGCATCCAAAAGTATTTGACTCATACTTTGCTCATAGACAATTAGTGAACCAAGCAAATTATCAATAGAATAAAAATCTTGGTCTTTCGATTCATATATATCAGTGACTATGGAATCAAAATTATGAGGTAGAAAATGTAGAATTTTTTTTACCTTCATGGAGTTTGGAAGTTCTCTACCTAAAGCATGCAATGATATAACTATCTGCGTAAACCTAATATATATATCTGAGATTTTCTCATAAGGTTTTAAGCAAAAAAGTTCATAATCATTCAATTAGATATTAAACCCGTATTATTTGACTTCACTAGTATCTTCATATGTAATGCATATTCTATCCCAAATGTTCTTTCCAGTGGTACATGTAGAAACTCTAATGTAATCTTTAGACTTAAGTGCTCAAAAAAATAATTTAAGCATTGAATATTGAATTGTGTAAAGACTTGTTCTTCTCTACCCCATTTAGTAAAAGGAAGGTTAGTTTTGACTCCATCATCAATATGTGATGATATGGAATAACCAGTTTGAATCATATATCATATTCACAAATCAATTAATTATACAAAAGTAGACATGCATATTTTCCATAGACAAAGAGAATATTTTTGAATAAAGGTGGACGAGTTATATAATAACCCTCCGTAGTGTTTCAATTACCGAAATGTATCATGGATCATTTTCTCAAGCATTTTTAAAATGCAACTTGTAAGAACCACTCTGATATCAATCGAAAGTTCAATATAGGATGTTAAGCCTAAGTGAATTATTCCTAGGTACACGAAGAGGGGGGGATGAGTAGGTAGTTTTGAAAAATAACTACTAACAATCAATATTTTCACTTGATGAGGAAGCTATGAAACTATTCAAAGGTTACAATAATAATGATGATAGATTAATAATCATATTTGTATATTAATCACAAATTTTCAAAAAAGCAATTATTACAGAAATAAAATGCAAAAAAAGTTAAGTGTAGAAAAAAGAAAATTAGAATTAGCACACTAAAACTTTATGTTGGTTTGGTCAAATAATGACCTATGGCTACTCCCCAAAGTCTTCCTCAATAAGTATTACACTAAACCTTTGGTATCTCGATCTCCTTGAGCCCCCAAAGCTAAGAAGATAAACCCTTACAATCTTTTCACCAACTGAATGTGACAAAGAACCTTGACCTCCTTTTCACCCATATGGTGAAGATAGAGAACCACAATCTCCTTTTATGCCCTCTCAATAAAGATAGATAACCTCACACTCCTTTTACACCCTTTTGGTAAAGGTAGAGAACCTTGCACTCCTTTTTCACCCTCTTGGTGAAGGTAGAGAACCTCAAATCACGTTCACCTTCTCTTATGCGAGGGAGTAGCCGAGTCATTTGAAACCAAAGAGATATTCTTTCAAAACTTCCCTCAAGATAAACCTTTAAACATGGAGGAACTATGCTGCAAGTTTTCTAGATCAACAATGTGGAACTCCTTCTCACACTCCCTTGAAAATCACAAAGATCTTCTCCCTTTCTAAAAAACTCCACCCTTTCTCTCTCAAACTTAAGCTCTCTCTTTAAGCTTTCTTTAAAAGAAATAAACTTAATGAATACCAAAAAACTCTTACAATGACTTATGAGAAAGCTTAAATAGAAGGTTTCAAAAAACTCTAAAAGTTTAATTCAGTCGATAATAATCATACAACACAAATTATTTAAATAGCCCCTGTTAGCACTATATGAAGAGTAAGGTGTTATACGATCAGTTCAGGTAATTAAATTGATCATCCAGTATGATATAAAGCATCATCCAATATGATTAGTTCAAATGACTTTGATTATCATCTCGTATGAGTTGTGGCGAATAAATATCATCCCATGCAAATATCGTGTATGATTTGTTCCAATCGACCTGTATGATCTAACTGGATCAATTAATATAAAATTATACTTATAATTAGAAAATTATTTAAGAAATATTTAATAATATTATACAATATGATACATATCATATAATATAATTCGTGCAAATTTTAAATTTTCAATTACCTAAATTATTATTGACAGCTATGATCTTCATTTCAACTTATCCTCTAGTATGATTTGGATTATACAGTATAATTAGTTCAAATAGCTTTAATTATCATAATTAGGTGTTTTGATGAGTTTTGGAATATCTTATCATATAGTATGATTAGCTAAAAAAATTATACATCTAATGTTCTCACTATCTCTCCCTTGAGTTTATGTGTGCTTGGTCACCAAGCTAGCATACACCCTTATAAGACTTGACTCAAAAAGTCAAAAATAAATAAATGAATATTATAAACTCTTTTAATACACCTATTATTCTTAATCTTGAGCATTGAATCTTCATTGAATCGTGCATGATGCACTTGAAATACTAGAAGACGCATAAATAAATATGTACTATAAATATTAGGAGAAATAAAGATGTAATTAATAATGTTAATTATCATCAAAAAAATAAACTAGGGAGCCAAAGTTGAAACAATACTTATTATTACTTTCATGTCAAAATCTTTTAATAAGAAATGGTTTATTTTCTTGTAGGTTTGAAGGTGTCATTTTTTATTGAACATGTTGAATATAATGATATTGATAATCCTTAGTTTTAATTTTTTCCAAAGAGAATTATTTTTTCCCCAATTTTCTTGGAACAAAATAGAATGCGATTTGATTGTTTTAGGGGTCTTAAATCTCCTATGAAGGTAAGCCTTTATATATAATTATGTCGTAGAAATTTTGAGTTTCTTATGAATACTCTAGATTAAAATAATAGTAAAAATCTCTTTTAGAATTTTTAAGGAGTGATATGAAAGGAATAAGGTAAAAATTTATTTAAGGAATGGAATAATTTTGAGCACTTATTTTTTGAGGCTAAAGGATGAATAGTATAAGGTGTTTTGGGATTTTAAAACATGTTAGAAAGACCCTAATCTGTCCTATGTGTTGGGCTTTAAATCTTGAGTTAGAGAAACTTTTAGTTTGAGTTGTTATTTTATTAAAAATTTGGGATTAGATTCTAGCTGTTAAGAACTTAAGATTTTTATTCTACCTCGGATTCTAAATCTAAGTTGTGCACTAAAAGATAGTGACCTGAATCTAATAAATGGAATTCAAATTTTGGCTTACCTTGACTTAGATTGGAGTGTCATCTAAACAACTTAAGCACTTTAAAACCATGTATTTAATCATTAAGAAAGATGGGTAGATTGTTAATTAAGTCTTTGAGAAATTGAGCCTGACATCTGCTAAGAGAGTTGCTATTTGCATGTTTTATATTATTGCAACTTGTATAGTTTTGATGATTCCAAATATTATTATTTTATGTATAGTTATCTCCTAATACTTTTAGGAAAAAAATTTTTTTGCTCTTGTGTGTACTAACATTTCAAGAAAATCAAACTCCAGACTACAAAGACTTCAAATCAAATTCAGCATGAGATAATTTGTGAATTTGAAGCTTGTACTTTTCTTTGAATTAAGTTTGTGAGGGAGTGATTGTAATTGAGTGAATAAATACACACACACACACACACACACTTAAGAAGATCTTGAAAAATTTTATGCTGATCGTACGGGATGAAACATGTTCGTACGGGACGATCAGGTCAGTTATCTCCTCGAAAGAGCAATGGAACGAACAGGATTGGAAGAAAATTTTTCTAAGTCCTGATCGTCCATGACAAACTAAAATTCATCCCAGGACGAAATGTTCTCTGGAAAATTTTCGTTCAGACAAAATTCATATTCATGCCAGGATGAAATACTCCTTGGAAAATTTTTGTCAAAACGAACTCAAATTCGTCCCATGATGAAATGTCCTATGGAAAATTTTCGTTCAGATGAAATTCATAATTGTGCCAGGATGAAATGCTCTCTGGAAAATTTTTTTCCAGACGAATGCAAAATCATCCCGTGATGATTTGTTGTCTGTAAAAATTTTGTCCGGATGAACCCATATTCGTCCCAGGATGAAGTGAACAGAATCTGAAAATTTTGGCAATGTTCTATAGTTTTTGGGAACCGACCTATGGAATAACCGTTTGTACCAGACGAACCTAGTTCGTATGGGACAATGATCAGGTATGAATTTAGTTCGTACCAATATACATTTGGTTCATTTCCAACACATTTAAGTAAAATCATCGAGGATGATCCACGATCGTACAGGATGATCCACTTCATGTTGACTTAAAAATTTGCAGTTTTTGGACGGTTTTTTGTGTCTTTGCTATATATAGTCCAATATAAACTGCCACTTAATCTTTTTGCTTACTGATCTTCATCCTAATTGAAAGGAGAGTCAAGGAGAGAGTGTGAGAGAGTGTTTATAGGAGATTTCTTACTACTAGAGCGTGAAGGATTCACTTGGAACTTAAAGGTAAGAATCTTTACTTGTGATTTTTTATTACTTCACTCTTTTCTCTCTTCCTTCTAGATTTCTTGTGAGAAGATCTATCAAGGAGATTCGGTTCTCTGCCAACACTTGGAGAGTGTGAACAGCCGAAGGGTTCTCTGCCCACACTAGGAGAATGTGAAAGGATGAAGGGTTCTATACCCACACTAGGAGAGTGTGAAAGGACGAAGGGTTCTCTTCCCACACTAGGAGAGTGTGAAAGGACGAAGGGTTCTCTGCCTACACCAGGAGAGTGTGAAAGGACGGACAGTTCTCTTCAACCACTAGGAAGAGTGTAAAAGGATGACGGTTCCCTGCCATACCGAGTAGTGGTGGAAGAGAGTTTTGTAAAGGCTTCTCCGCCTTGCTGTGGGTGCAAAAGGAGAGTCACTATTGGTATTAGTGCAATACTCGGAGGGTGCCTCCGGGGAGTGGATGTAAATCGTGTTTGACCAAACCACTATAAATCTCGTGTCTTTTATTTTTCCGCTGCTTTTATTTTTACTTTTATGTTTTTAACTTGTGGTTGAAAAATATTTTCTATAAAATTCACTAAAGTTAATTTTCTTAATTTTAAATTTTAAAAAAGAAGGGTAAAATTTTTAATTACCAATTCACCCCCCTCTTGGTTAGCCGTTGTGACATAAACTTAGGTTTAACAACCTCATTCATAGTGAACAAGTATCAACAAGTGGTATCAGAGCTTAGTTTCAAAATCATAAGTTTAGACTACTTTTTTATTAACGTAGATGGCTACATTTAGAAATTGAAATACACCTAAGGGTTACTCTATAACTAGACCTCCATTGTTTGACAATGTTCCTTTTGATTTTTTGAAAACACGCATGTCTACATTTTTACAGTCACTTGATTATCGTATGTGGATCTTATTTTAGGAAGGATATACAAAACCAACTAGACTAGTTGACGGAGTTAGAGTTGAAATACCTTTTGCAAATTGGACAGTAAAAGAACATGAATTAGCACAACTAAATGCCAAATGCTTGAATAGTTTCTTTTGTGCTCTTAAATCAGAAGATTATATGCGGGTTTCTACTTGCAAAAGTGAAAAGGACATATGGGATAGACTTTGTATAACTTATAAGGAGACTAATCAGGTTAAGCAATTTAGACTTAATATCTTGTTGCATGATTATGAACTATTTCGCATGAAACCAAATGAATCCATTTCTGATATGTACACAAGATTCACACAAATTGTCACCTCTTTAAATGCATTGGGTAGAGAACTAACGAATACTGAAATGGTTAATAAAATTCTTTGTTGTTTGCCTACTGCTTATGATGCTAAAATTAATGCAATTACAGAGTCTAAAGATCTAAACATTTACTTTATTGTCAATCTTCTTGGTTCGTTAATTACTTACGAGCAAGGAGTTAGCCATAGAAAGATTGATGTAGTTGAACAACAGAGGGAGAAGACCATAGCACTAAAAGTGGAAGAGTTTGAGAGTGAACACTCACTACCTAAGGATAAAGACGACATCACATTGATGACAAGACAATTCAAAAGATTTCTAAAGAGGAAGCAGAAGAGACGCCAGCAATGAAATAGAGGTAAATTTGATAGAAATGCCAAGTTTTCAAATGATGTAATTTGCTATGAGTGCAGGAAACCTGGACATATCAAGACTGAATGCCCAAAACTCAAAGACACTCCTAACAAGGAGAAGGTAGAGGAGAAATCAACTGTAAAGAAGGGTAAGAAGAAGTTTCAAAGAGCTATGGGCGGACTCAGCTTCAGATTCATCAGAGACTGAAAAGGTAGAGGAAGTCACTAATTTGTACTTAATGACCGATAGTCTTGATCAGTCAGATCAAGAAGAGGTATGTGACTTAACCTATGATGAACTTTTTGAATTTCTGAACGCATGCATGATGCATATAGGAAATGAAGAAAATGCTTGCTAGTCTAAGTTTAGAGTTTGAAGAATTATAAAAGGAACATAAAATTCTTAGGAAAGATCATGCTTTAATTGACAACAACCACATGAAATACTTGATGAGTTTGATGACTTGAATAAAAATTATGAAAATTTAAAATCATCCTATGCTGAACTTGAACATGAATTTAAAAACTTTAAGGATGAATCTTAGAGCAAAATATATCGAATCAATTATACAAATTGAATCTTGGAAGATATAAATTTGTTTTATAAATTAAAGATAAAAGCTCTCGAGGATAATAGGATACACCCCAGACTTGGATTTTACTAATCCTATTATGTATCCTAAATTTATGCAATCCCTGAATAGACATATGAATGGTAGAAGGCTTAGGAATCCATTTCTAAAAGTCAAATATAATTATTGTGAATTATTTGGATATATAGCTCACACCTGTACTTTTAAGTTGAAAACTTATTTGGTGTGGAGACCTAAGATGCCTAAACCTAGACATATCATACATGCATCTGATTATAAATTGCCAAAAGGAGAACTCAAACTTGTTTGGGTTCCCAGGCCTAATATTTGATAATTTTGCAGGATCTCTCTCACACAAGACCTCATGAGAGCATATGGTACCTAAACAGTGGATGTTCAAAGCATATGACTGGAGATACTGCATAATTAATAATGGTGGAAGCCAGGAATGGAGGCAAGATTACACTTGGAGATAATACCACAAGGAAGGTGGTTGGATCAGGTATGATTGGAAATCTCAAGAAATTTTACATTGAAAATGTGTTATTGGTAGAAGGCTTAAAGCATAACCTGTGAAGTATAAGCCAGCTATGTGATAAAGGATATTGTGTGAATTTTTTTCCTACTAGCTGCATATTAAACCTAAATGGTAAAGAAGTTTTGAATGGTAAAAGGGTAAATAATATTTATATGCTAGACTTGAATTATATTTTTTTATTTGAAAACTGTATCTGATGAGTTATGGCTTTGGTATAGCAGACTTTATCATTCTAGCATGAAAAACATTAGGAGGATTACCCAAAAGAACTTAGTGAGAGGTATACTAAAACTAGACTTTACTAAGGACCACCTTTGTGATGCATGTCAATTAGGAAAATAAGTGAAGTCCTCTTTTCAGTCTAATAAGGATCTTAGAACTAGTAAACCATTGGAGATTTTGCATATGAATCTTTTTGGACCAGTTGGAACTATAAGTCTAGGAGGGAAGGTATACAGCTTTGTGATTATGGATGATTACGCTAGATTCACATGGGTTAGATTTTTATTTCATAAGAGTGAATCATTTGAGGAATTTAGAAATTTTTCGACTTGGATTCAAAGAAAACTTGGGTGTGAAATTATTTCTATACAAAGTGATCATGGAGGAGAATTTGAAAATGAGAGATTTGAGGAATTTAATAAGGAGAAAGGAATTGATCACAACTTTTTTTCACCTAGAACCCCTCAGCAGAATGGGTAGTCAAAAGAAAAAATAGAACATTGATAGAAGCTGCCTGAGCAATGTTGGCAGAATACTCACTTCCTAAATATTTTTGGGCTGAGGCGGTTAGCACTGCTTGTTATGTTATGAATAGGGTGAATGTGAGATCTAAATTAAATAAAACACCCTATAAGTTTCTAAAAGGAAGAACACCTAATTTGTCTCATTTGCATGTTTTTGGGTGCAAGGTGTCATTCATAACAATGAAAAATCTGCCTTAGGAAAATTTGATCCAAAATCAGATGAAAGAATTATTGTTTGATACTGAAGTATTGGAAAATGTTATAGAGTATTCAATAGAAGAACTTTGGTAATTGAGGAGACCACACATGTTATATTTGATGAATCTGGAATTTTGGAAGAGCCAAATGTTATAGAATATGAGATTGAGATTAAATCCCAAAAGATTGATAAAATAAATTTGGAAGAAAATTTGAAAGAAAATATAGAAGAAAATTTGGAGATAGAAGACCCTTTGCCTAGAGATTTGAGATTTTCTAAAAACCACCCAAGGGAATTGATTATAGGTGAACCTAGTGAGGGAGTAAGAACTAGGCGTGTATTAAACAAAGATGTCAATCATTTAGCCTTCATTTCAACTATAGAACCCACAAATATTGATCAAGCACTTTCGGATGAATTTGAGATTTTGGCCATGCAAGAAGAGTTGAATCAATTTGTAAGAAATAAAGTTTGGGAATTAACTACAAGGCCAAAGGATCAAAGTATAGTTAGAACTAAGTGGGTATTCAAAAATAAAATGAATGACTCAGGAGTGGTTATTAGAAAGAAAGGTTAGATTAGTTGCTAAGGGGTATAATCAGATTGAAGGGATTGATTTTGACGAGACTTTTTCCCCTGTAGCTAGACTTGAAGAAATAAAGATTTTGCTTGCCTTTGCTTGTTTTAGAGGATTTAAATTGTATCAAATAGATATTAAAAGTGTCTTTTTAAATGGGGTAATTCAAGAAGATGTTTTTGTAAAACAACCATCAAGTTTTGAAAATTCTAAATACCAAAATCATTTTTTCAAGTTGAAAAAGGCATTATATGGATTGAAACAAGCACCTAAGGCTTGGTATGAGAGGTTGAGCACCTTCCTACTTGAAAGATCTTTTGAAAAAGGAAGTGTGGTTACAACTCTCTTTTTGAAGAAATGTGGAAAGGATATACTCATTGTTCAAATTTATGTGGATGATATCATTTTTTGATCATCAAATAAAAATCATTGCGATGATTTTTCTAAAATAATGAGTAGTAAATTTGAGATGAGTCTAATGAGAGATTTAAGTTACTTTCTAGGATTTAGCATTAAGCAAATTGAGGAAGGTACATTTCTTTGTCAGTCAAAGCATGTTAAGGACATCCTCAAAAAGTATGAAATAGATAATGCTAAACCTTTTAGTATACCTATGAGTTCCTCAGTTCAGTTGGATAAGGACCCTAAGGGAAAATATATTGATCAAAAGAAATTTAGCGGGATAATTGGATCTTTGCTTTATTTGACAATTAGTCGCCCTGATATCATATTTAGTGTTTGCTTGTGTGCTAGATTTCAATCAGATCCAAAAGAATCATATTTGATAGCAGTAAAAATGATTCTAAGATATCTGTTAGGAACTCAAAACTTAGGAATTTTGTATCCTAAGTTTAGCTATTCATTTGAAATAATTGGATATTCAGATTCTGACATTGCAGGTTGTAGGGTGGATAGAAAGAGCACTTCTGGAACATATCAGTTTATTAGAAATTCTTTAGTCTCTTGGTCCAGTAGAAAAAAAAATTCAGTAGCCCTATCTACTATAGAAGCTGAATACATTGCATTAGAAAGTTGTGTGGCACAAGTATTTTGGTTGAAATAATAGTTAATTTATTTATGATTAACTATATGCATTATTCTAATTTATTATGATAACACTAGTGCTATTTGTATTTCTAAAAATCCTATTCAACATTCAAGAACCAAATATATAGACATCATGCTTCATTTCATAAGGGATCATGTATCCAAAGGAGAAATTGAACTCACTCATATTTCTACTGAAAATAAACTTGCAGACATTTTTACAAAACTTTTAGCCTTTCATACCTTCAGTGCATTAAGAACAAGGCTAAATGTGATTGATTTGAATGCTTAATTAAAAATATTTTATGTAACATTGATACGTGTTTTCTAGTTAATGTTTTTAGTGTGCTTGTGTTTTAGTTTTGATTGAGTTTTTGTTTTTGTTTTTATCATGTTTTTAGTGTGCTTGTGTTTTAGTGTTGATGGAGTGCTTATTTTTGAAAAATTTGAGTGGCAATCATCCGGGACAAATTTTTTTCGTACAGGACGATTTGTGTCGTGTGTCAAACTGTCGGATTTTGAACTGTTTGCATGCAGTTTTTCAGTTTTTGATTTTCACTTCATCTGTAGGATCGTCCAGGACGAACTTTTTCAAACGATGGGACAATTGAATGACAGTTAATCGGATAAGGTTGTTTTTAATGCTATATTTCGTACGTATGAACCTTTGGTTCGTCCGGACGAACACATATCGGTTCGATGGAGGGGACGATTTCAACTGCCACTAAAATGATCATAAGTTCTGATCGTCCAAGAACGAACACATGTTCGACTGTACGACCAGTCTGGTCAAAAGTCTGTACGAAAGGATGCTTCGTAAGTTGTGTGATTACGAAAAGCCATTTTATTTTGGTCGCATTCATTCTTCCATACAAAATTTTTTCTTACTGGACGAATATATTTCGTACGGGATGAATGAAAAATTTCTTTCGGTACGAACTATCATTTTTTCAATAAATAGACAGGCTTTTGAACTCAACATCACACTCTCATTTAACTTTCACTTTCAAATCCTTTCGTTTCTTTGATCCTATCAATGGCAAGTTCTAGCAAGCGTCAAAAGACTTTGTCCAGGGGTCCACCTAGGAATTCTTCTGAGAACTTCCTTTCTAAAGCCAATGAAGAATCCTTTCCTAAGTTTGTCTCCGCCAAGATCACACCCTCCAGAATTCTTGTCCAAGACAACTAACCTTTCAAGTGATGAACTTGATTGGTTCAGCTCAGTTTGGTTTCATCCTCACCCTAGTTTATCTCTACAATAAAGAAACCATCCACTATTTCCTTGCAAACATGTCTTTCAATTCCGACCATACTGTTATTTGTTCCTTTGTCTTTAAGAATGAAGTTAAAATAACCAAAGCTGACTTAGGAGCCTTTTTAAACTTAAGGACTGAGGAAGCTAGAGCACATACCTTGATCACCTCAACGGAATATCAATTGTATGAAATTAATAAAGTCATTAGAGGAATCAATTTTAACGAGCATATGCCTAAAGTATCCAGTCTCATTCGTAATGCTCGTATCATCCAGCATGTTCTTAGAACTTCTATAATTTCTAAAGCAGATGGTAGAATCAACATTACTCCTCTTCTTTCTATGGTAACCTTTTTGATCATGACTCACAAACCTATATATAAAGCCCAACTTATCCTTAACTATCTTTATGGACTTTCTGAAATTGGTCATGTCGAACATAAAAGAAAGAAGAACATCGCCTTAGGACATCTAGTTGCCTACATTCTGGACAAGAAATACAATTTGGTTCATCCTGTTCAAGAGTTTGAAGAACCGCTCTACTACAATGACGGATCATTTAGAGCAATCTTCAAAGAAGAACCAAGTAAAGCACATGTCATTAATGATACTGAGAAAGAACATGAAGCTGCACCTGCACCTGCCAATGAACCAAATTATCAGGATTTGATTCAAAGATTTGATCGCCTAGAGACTCATGTTGATTAATATTTTGATCAAATTGAGACTCATCATCAGCAGCAGGATGCATAATATCAGCATGACATGGGGTTTATGAGGAATTATATGAATGATATTAATACAAATATGCTTATGATTAGTACTTATTTTAATATCTTCGGTGTGCACCTCCTCCTCATCCTCCTCTAGATCAGGGTCCTTCTGAGTGAAAGTTGCACTTGATTTTATGGATTTTCTCTAGTTGGTGTGTTAGTTTAATGTTTTAGGAAAATGTGATGTATTTTCTTTTCATTTGATATTTTTTGTTTTTAGATCTTATGATGTATTGATATCATATGTTTAGATTATAATATCTTTCATATTGATATCAATATAAGTTATCCTATTTTGACTTTAATCTTGTTTTTGAAATATGTGTTAGTCCATATGACAATTGTTATAATTTTTTATCTTAAGAGTGATATACTTTGAAATGCAAGTTAAAATTAAATTAATTAGAAAAATCTAATTTTTCTAAATTTAAGTATTGCTTATAACTTGATGTTATTAAGATTGTCAATTTCATATCTCTAATTTAGACTACATTAATGTCTAATATTATTATTGCAACTGTGATATTTTCTTATTTTGTATTTCACTTATCAATAAATATTTATGCACTTAGAAAAATTTGAAATTTTTTATTATTGATTTTGGAAAGATCAAAATTATCCTTCAAAAATGTACAAATGTACAAAAATCAAAAGGAATGTGCAATGGTTCACAAGTTGAAAAAGAGGCACAAAATAAGCCCACAAGTAAAAAGATGCACAAAAATGTGCCATAAATGTGAAAAAGATGCATAAAACGCCACATGTGGTAGTTATTTCTTTCCATTATCTTTTAATCTATTAACTCAAATTGATCTACTGTACATTTATATTTCGTGTTGAAATTTAATATATACAAATTTTCTATTCATTCTTTTTGAAATGATTTTCTTTATTTTAGTGTCTAAATTGACTCATATTTTTGATATATCCTTTTAATTATCAATGTTATATCTCTTCTTAAATTCTAAGAATTACTATGATTTGCCAAATATTTTGATTTTATTTGCAAAATTTATTTCAATCACTTTCAAAGATCAATTATCAAAGGATTATCATATGAATGTTTACATTTCAGGTCTTTTTTTCTTCTTCACATTTTGGTGTTGTCAAAAAGGGGGAGAAATTATTTGTTCGTATGTGTTTTTGTTTTGTTTTGTATCTCTTAAAATTTTTAAAAATAAAAAATTTTGATTAAATTGCCTCCTTATTTTCACGTTTTCATCATTTCAGGGGGAGTTTAGGAGAATTTTAGAATTTGAAATTATACAAACAATAATTATTTTGCCATCATAAAAAAGGGGGAGATTATTAAGAGAGTTGCTATTTGGATGTTTTATATTCTTGCAACTTATATAGTTTTGATTATTCCAAATATTATAGTTTTATGTATAGTAATCTCCTAACACTTTTTGGAAGATTTGTTTTTGCTATTGTGTGTACTAACATTTCAGGAAAATTAAACTCTAGACTACGAAGACTTCAAATCAAATTCAGCATGAGGTACTTTGTGAATTTGAAGCTTGTATTTTTCTTTAAATTAAGTTTGTGAGGGAGTGATTGTAATAGAGTGATTAAATACACACACACTTAACGAGATCTTGAAAAATTTATATTGATCGTACAGGACGAACCATGTTCGTACGGGATGATCAGGTCAGTTACCTCCTCGAAAGAGCAATGGAATGAGCAGGAGTTAAAGAAAATTTTTCTGTCCTGATCGTCCAGGACGAACTAAAATTCATCCCAGGATGAAATATTCTCTGGAAAATTTTTATTCAGATGATATTCATATTCGTGCGAGGATGAAATGCTCTCTGGAAAATTTTTGTTTAGACGAATTCAAATTTGTCCGAAGATGAAATGTCCTCTGGAAAATTTTCGTTCAGATGAAATTCATAATCGTGCTAGGACAAAATGCTCTCTGGAAAATTTTCGTCCAAACGAACGTAAAATTATCTTGGAATGATTTGTTCTCTGTAAAAATTTTGTCCGGACGAACCCATATTTGTCCCGGGACAAAGTGAACCGACTCTGAAAATATTGGCGATGTTCTACAGATTTTGGGAACTGACCTATGGAATAACCATTTGTACCAGACAAATCTAGTTCATACAGGATGATGATCGGGTACAAATTCAGTTCATACCAATATATATTTGGTTCGTTTCCAGCACATTTAAGTAAAATCGTCCAGGATGTTCCACGATCGTACGGGACGATCCACTGCATGTTGACGTGAAAATTGCAAGTTTTTGGACAGTTTTTTGTTCTTTCCTATATATAGTTCAATCTAAACTGCCACTTAATCTTTTTACTTACTGGTCTTCATCCTAATTGAAAGGAGAGTCAAGGAGAGTGTGTGAGATAATGTTTGTAGGAGATTTCTTACTACTGGAGCATGAATGATTCACTTGAAACTCAAAGGTAAGAATCTCTACTTGTGGTTTTTGATTACTTCACTCTTTTCTCTCTTCCTTCTAGATTTCTTGTGAGAAGATCTGTCAAGGTGATCCGGTTCTCTGCCGACACTTGGAGAGTGTGAACAGCCGAAGGGTTCTCTGCCCACACTAGGAGACTGTGAAAGGACGAAGGGTTCTCTGCCCACACTAGGAGAGTGTGAAAAGTGAAAGGACGAAGGGTTCTCTGCCCACACTAGGAGAGTGTGAAAGAATCAAGGGTTCTATGCCTACACTAGGAGAGTGTGAAAGGACGAACGGTTCTCTGCCAACACTAGGAAGAGTGTAAAAGGACGACGGTTCTCTGCCGCACCGGGTAGTGGTGGAAGAGAGTTTTGTAAAGGCTTCTCCGCCTTGCTGTGGGTGCAAAAGAAGATTCACTTTTGGTATTAGTGCAATACTCGGAGGGTGCCTCCGGGGAGTGGATGTAGGTCGTGTTTGACCGAACCACTATAAATCTCGTGTCTTTTATTTTTCTGCTGCTTTTATTTTTGCTTTTCTATTTTTAACTTGTGGTTGAAAAATGTTTTCTATAAAATTCACTAAAGTTAATTTTCTCAGTTTTAAATTTTAAAAAAGAGGGGTAAAATTTTTAATTACCAATTCCCCCCCCCCCCCTCTTGGTTAGCCGCTGGGACATAAGCTTAGGTTTAACAACCTAATTCATAATGAATAAGTTTCAACAACATCTTGAGAAGGTCCTAATTAGCCCATTTACTTATGTAGGGTAATTATGCTCATTGCAAATAAAATTTTATTAACATCTAATTAGTTTCTAATTCAATGCATGCTGAAACTGTTAAATAATTTTTACATTGTGCTTAAGAGCCTAAGCACTTTTTCCAAGATAAAATAATTCATGCTTGAAAAATGAAAACTAGAAAAACAAACAATTTCTAAGGCACAAATAATGAAAATACACCATCAATCATATAGAATTTTTAAAGTTTATGTTGCAAGTGCCACTTAATTTATAAAAAAGGGGTCTATAAAAATTTAAACTAGTCAGACACCACTAACAACGTCCCATATTCTAATTTACGCAAGTGTTAATGGGATTTTTCATTTACTTTTTTAGTTCTTTCATTCGGGCTTCTTAGATCCGCCAGGTTTGGATATCCATATGAAAAGAACTCCTACCCAAAGGGGTATTTCATTTGTCTTTGGATTTTAAGATATCCTAATTTGGATCTCCAAATGGAAGGAACTCCTCCCCGAAGGGGTGTTTCCTTCCTCATTAGATTCCAAATTAGATACTAAAATATCCCATTTTATATGACTTTCATAACTCTTTAAAATATAAATTTATACATTTAAAATATAAAATGACTCTAATACAATTTGCATGTTATGCTATGAGCATGGCCACCTATAAATAATTTAGTTAGCATCCAGATCATTCCTAATCTAAGAGAAAGAGCCCATCACATCATATCATAGATAAAATCATCTAATCATAGCTACAAAAATAACATTAATCATAATAACCAGTACGTAAGGAAAAATAATGTAAAATATATTCAGAATCCATGTTAAATAGGAAGCATGTGTAAAGGAATAAAGACCTTGCCTAAAATTCAAGTTGGTTGTCCTAAAAAGCCATCTACAATTTATGCATCAAGATGTGTGGTTTGAATGTATCCTAAA
Organism: Dendrobium catenatum; assembly: GCF_001605985.2. Classification (NCBI taxonomy): domain Eukaryota; kingdom Viridiplantae; phylum Streptophyta; class Magnoliopsida; order Asparagales; family Orchidaceae; genus Dendrobium; species Dendrobium catenatum. The sequence continues at coordinate 2,804,307 of NW_021320019.1, read as the reverse complement.
TGTGTTTTTTTAAAAAGTTTTCCAACGTTTTCCTTAGTTTTGTTGTAGGTTCAAGGAATATTAAATTTAAGTTAAAGTTTGATGCTTTGAGGTTCATTTTAGGAAGAGTTTTAAAGGTTAAAATGATTAACTATTGGTTCTCCAAAGTCCTAAATTTTAATTAGGTGTTTTAGTCCACAAGCCTTAAAATTTAAAACACTTATGCTCTCCAAAATGAAATTTATATAAAGTATGGAGGTAACAAACTTCTTTTTCTCTCTCTCCTCGCTGCTTTTTCCCGTGGCGACTTGGAGGCGATTTCTAGGGTTTCCTCTGCTTCGCTTATCTGTGGCGTTCCGACTAGTTTTCTCCGGTGATTTCATCTCCTTTTCTTAGAGCCTTGTTTTTTATTCTATATCTTGTCTCTGGTTTGGTTTTCCTGGAGTTTTTGGTGTGGGATGATGACGGTTTCGTCATCATCAAACCCAAATCCTCCTCTTATGGCAGGGAAAACTAGATCCTTTAAACCCTCTTTGAGACTAACTTAAAAGCCTTATAGGCCGGGGCCAAACAATTATCTTTGGGTTTAGGTTTAATTTAGTTTATTGATTAGCTTTTTAAGTTTGCGATTATTTTTTTAATAATTTTTATTTTAATTATTAATGTTTTACATTAACCAGTTCATGGCATTGTCACAACGAGCATGAAAATTAAGGCCTAGTTAGGAAAGATAGCCCTGCAGCATGAGGTAGTCAATCCTAAAAACCTGGCTGATATAATTATATTAATGATTTAATTTTTATTTGGTTGGTTATTTAACTAATTGAGTTTATAAATTATGTTTTTTACTCCACTGAATATGTTCGTAGTATTGTCATAACGAGCAAGAGGACCAAGGCCTCCTTAAGATATTTAGCCTCATAGCTCGAGGTAGTTCATCCAGAAAACTTCATCAAAGGAGCATTGGTTGCATTAATGATTTAGGTTTAGTGAATTAGTTAATGTCTTATTAATTTTATAGTTTTCATCCAATTGAATCCGTCTATTACATTTTCAAAATGGGCTCAAGGACCAAGGCCTCCATAGGATACATAGCCCCACAACTCGAGGCCGTACATACTAAAAAATTCATCAATGAGATGTTGGTTGAACATTTTAAGTTTTGTTATCTAATTTAATTGATTAAATTAGTGATTTTCTGAAGTTAGGATATATTATTTAATTTTTGGTATTTTATTGACTATTTTAAAATTTTAAAAGAAGGGTTTATTTTTTTTTATTTTTAATTTATTATAGTTTATGGATTTTTTTTATTCAATCCTAGACTCTAAGCTGAGTAAAATGCCAATGAGTTAGCTAAATTTGGAAATTTCTATAATTCTTTATGATTTTTCATAATTTTAGTGTATTTTTTACTAAGATTTACCAAAATGTTGACTTTCTTATTTTTACTAAATTCTGAAAGTTTAAAATTTTTTAAATATATTAGACCCTGAGAAGAGGCAAATGCTTTTAAGGTTTCCCAATTTGAAGTTTGGACATCTAATTGAATTATTTAATTGCTTAATTTGGGAGATTTTATTATTTTCCCACCAAACTGACTACAAACTTCTTGAAATTCATCCCAAATGTCAGGAATGACCCATAAGATTTATTTCAATAGTTTAGAATTTTTAGGGGAATTTTTAGTAATTTTTAATTATTTCTTTTAAATAATTATTAAATTTCTCTATTTATTAAATTAAGGTTAAATTTAAAGTGTGCTGATGGGAATTTTAATTTTCCTAGATATAGTATTAAATTGCAAAAAAATTGAGATATTATTTTTTTTTTAATTTTTATTTGTATTTATTGTATTTTTTTGAAGTTTTAGACCCCCTTAAGGGGCAAATTTTTCTTTTGATTAATTTTTTGACCTAATATAGTCCAAATTAAGATAAAGTGAAACCTATGATTCATAATGTCTTTAAGTTTACTGTTCTAGAGTTTCTCTCTATTATGTGTGTGTAAAATTTCCTAGGATTTTTCTAAGATTTTAAAATAAATCCTTTATTATTTTCCTAGGTAGCAATAGCGTTCGAATGGGTCTACAATTTCAACAGGCTTCCAGTACTCATGAGCTTTAGTTGCAACATGCATCAGGTACTGTGATGCTTGAAAGATCTGCGCTACTATGCATACCAAATTAATTAACACTACTGTGTTACTATTTTGGTTCTGTCATAGTGCTTGTTGATGTAGAATGATTACTTAATAAACAATCACATCACTTTGCTGACATGTCATATTCTTGGGAAGTATAATTGATATGCCATGTTGTTGCTTACTTTTGAATGATGTGGCACCCAAAGAGAAATTTGGGTGTTGAGGCATTATAGAGTGTGATGTTGCTGTGCTGAATAACAGAGAGCTGAACAACATAGAACATGGTGTTATAAAGCTAAACTTTTGATGTCGTGTGCTATCCTATAGAAAGGTTTGTGTTGCAATGTGGATATTGTGGCTGCAGTGCCATATAAATTTAGAATTTTTTGATTTTTTAAAATTTGTTGCTACACAATAAAACTAAAATAACATATTTTCACTAAAAATATAATACATTAAATATCATTTTTTTACAATTATTAATTAGATCTATGGTAGGGCCATCAAATAGCTCAAATTAAAATAATATTTATTCGATCTAAAATTAAATTACTGCCTTTCAAAGGGGTACTTCGAGGAGGTTAAATAGATCCTAGACTGACAAAACCAAATCAATGGAAGTGAAATAGAAGGCATGGATAGCTATGACTTTGTCTTCAACCTTTAGCCTCGAAACATGTTTGCCTATGTAAAATACATTAATTTGAAAAATAAAATGGATCAAAAGAACAAAATTGATTCAGTAGGATCTCCATGAAGGGACTAACCCATCCAATAGATAGATAAACATGGCATAGACGTTTCCTTCATAAAGTTTTGGACCCTTAAACTAATGAGCTCGGTGAATGTTTGTGTAGGTTGTAAGACCTTATAGAACTACTATAAAGCTAACGAAGAGGGGGGGGGGATTGTTTATAAAAAAAATCTTTGATTTTTGAAAACCTTTTTAGATCTTTTTAGAAAATTAAATCAATAATCCTAAAACATGTAGTTATTTATAGAAATGATTATCGGAGCGAATTTTGTAACCACAAAATTTTAAATTCAGAAAATAAAAATACAGGAGAATTAAAAATAATATAAGAACACCAAATTTTATAGTGGTTCAGTCCAACTTGACCTATATCCACTCAGTGGAGACAACTTCTCTAGGTATTGTACTAAATAATATTGACTCTCCTTTTGCCCCCATAACAAGGGAGAGAATCCCTTTCAAATTCTTCCACCAACCCGGTGCAGTAGATAATCATTGCCTTTTACACTCTCCAAGTGATGACAACGTACTATCACATCCTTTTTCACCCTTCTCGAGAAGGCAGAGTATGTTGATCCAATGTTGAATATCTTCTCCTAAGAGTCTCCAAAGAAATTGGGCAAAAACTTGAAGAAGACAAACAGATCCTCTCTTTATGCAACCTATTGAATCCCTCATAACTCCCCTTCACCACTAGATCTCTCACTCTTCACTCTCAAAATTTCTCCCAAACAAACTCTCAATGGTCACTCTCATGAGAAATTCATAGCAAAAGGATAGTTAAGATAATTTTTAGGACCCTTTATATAGGAAACACATAAAAATTATTTAAAACTAAAATTTTCAAGAGAACCGTCCTATATTCATATTGTACAATCATGGATTGTCTGGTATAAACAATTCATAATATTAAGGTTTCATTTAGTACAAACTTTTATGAACTCAATTTCGTACACTACTAGTCATTTGTGCAAATTCACATCGTAATGTATAAACATTTCAAAAAATAAATGTGTTAATTTAGTATTATTCAGAATGAACCTAAATTCATACTCTGTTAGTCGTATGTAAAAATGTAGATCCTACTATATGAATAGTTCAAAAAATAAATGTGTTCATTCAGTATGAATTAGTACGAACCTAATTTTGTACTCTACCAGTCAGTTGGATAAATGCAGATCATAAAGTATGAATAGTTAAAAAAATAAATGTGTTCATTAGGAATAATTTTATACAAACCTAATTTTATTCTCTATCAATCATCTGTAAGGCTTGATTATGTACACTATGAATATTCAAAAAATTGAAGCCATAATTTGATTAATTGCATTCTGGGAAAAAACTATATCAAATCATATAGTATAAATAGATATCGTACAATACGATTAGTCTTTAAAAAAATTATCACTCTCCCACTATTTGTGTGTACAGTTACCCAATTATAATCACAATTGCTCAGACTCAAGAAATAAAAATAGAGATATACATACTATTTTACATGAAATCCTATTTTGCCCTGTCTTGAAGTTTTCAGAAATCTGGAGTAGTACATAACTTTTCAAAAATGTTAGCACACACAAAAACTAATAAAAATATTCAACATATACTAGGAGAAATAATAAAATTAGAACAATAATATTTTATTATCATCAAAAAATAACAATCTCAATTTTGATGCCTGAGTTGCAACAATCTCCCTTTTTTATGATGACAAAAATAATTATTATTTGAATAAAAATTAATATTCTTTTCTCTTAAGCTCCCCCTCAATTAATGAAAAATAAAAATTATGGAAAAAAAGAATTTCATCCTTCTTTTTTATTTTGATTTTTATAAGACAAACATAAAACTCACAAGAAATACACAAGACAATCATAAAAAATTACAAAACCTACTAAAAACACAAACACCAAAACACAAACACAGAACCAAGAAGACTTTAAATGAAAACAATCTACAAACACAGAACCAAGAATACTTCAAACAAACACAAACTATTGCATTTCTTCAAATAAACACAAAGTACATCCCCCTTTTGACATTAATAAAAAGAGGAGAGAAAAAAAAATAAGCAATATAATAATCCCCTAAATATGAAAGCTATTATGGACGATTCTAATGGTTGATAAGAAAAATAAATTTAAAATTTACAAACATTAAATTCCTGATACAAAAGCTCTTTTTTAACTCATATTTTAAATCAAAGAATAAATAAGATATGAATAATGGACCAGGTTTAATGTTCATTCTAGAAAGCAGAAATCTCAAATAGAATAATTATCAAAAAATATAATTGAATAAGAATCAAATATTTTCAAATTTAATAGTTGAAATTATTATTTAATGTATGAATTTTTCTAAGAATTAGAAAATAAATGTAGTGTTGACTCATTTTATGCCTCTTTCTGAACTATAATTGAAAAATTTTTATTGAAGCAATTGCATATCTTTTGAATTTGAATTTTATTTGGTGAACATTGTGCATTTTTACAGGTTGGGCTCTTTTTGTGCCTCTTTTTAAATTTGGCACACTTTTGAGCATCTTATGACATTTTGTTCTTTCCACAACTTAAATCATCAAATCTTAGCTTGTGTGATTATCTTCCAAATAAAAGAAAAACTTTCTGATATAAGGAAGATTAAACCATAAAACAAAACCCAATAGATAACAATAAAATCAACGCATTGAACGAAAAAATAAAATAAGTCACATTTTTTTGCAATAATTATAACTATAAGATAAATATCTATTAGAATATGAAGATGGTCTCCTTATCTAAATCTAATTATAATTTGATTTAAAGTTTTAGAAAAAAAAAAGTTTCTAAGAAAAAAATATTTTAATGAAAATAATTTAAAATTTTTATCCTTTAGATCAACATTTTAGATTAGTCAATAATAACTCATAGACAATTTAAAAGGAAACAAATAATTAACAACAACCAAATCATTTTTTTTAAATAACACAAATCAAACATATTGAAAATACAACTAATCCAACACAAACACATCTAAATTCAATATAACAAAAACAAAATTAGCAAAACATATAATAATTGACAGCCAAATTAAAAGACTGAAGGTTCTTGATCTAGAGGAGGCTATTAAGGTTTGAACTGGGTAAAGTTGTTATTGATAATAGCTACTTAAGTGTTAAGTGAATCAAATTGTCCTCTAACCCAGCTCATATCCTCATTGTATTTATAGTACTGCTGATTCAAATGAGTCTGAACATGATAAAATTGTTGATCTATATGAGTCTCAAGGTGATCAAATATCTAGATCAAATCTTGGTCGAATTGATGATTAGGTCTAGGAATAGGAGCAGATGCAAGTACCGGAGTAGGTCCATCTTGTTTACCAAACTCATCTCCCTCATCCCCTTGATCCTAGTGGAAAAGAACATGAAATGAAGCATCAGTAAAATATATAGGCATATTATTTCGCGGATTGCGGTGAATAAGATTTTATTTCTTCTCAAGGGTATAGATAATTAAGTATCCTAAGGCCACATTATTCTTTCTCCTAGTGATAGGGAATCTGAAGTTATTAAGATTATTGATGTAATCCAGAATCAATTGGGCTTCATCAATTATAGTGTTTGACATTATGTAGTATCTTACAATAGTAAGCAAAGGAGTGATATTGATTCAATCACGAGCTTTAGGAATAATAGAGGTTCTTAAAACATGTTGGATGATTCTAGCATTTTAATTCAAAGTAAGAATAAGGGGTGAGTGTTAGATTTAAGTTATACCCCTAAGAGTTTGATTTATAATAGACTAATCAAAATCACTTCTTGAAATCATAGAATGTGCCCTTACTCCTTCAGTTCTAAGATGTATAAATGTGCTCAAATCCTCTTTAGTGATTTTTACTCATTGGTAGAAGACATATGAGGACATTATGGTGATGTTCTCTATCATTCTCATATTGTAAAGAAAATAATAAAAAGTGTCAGAGTGATATGCGTAGATCAATGTGAGAATGAAAGAAAATTGAGTGGAGTCAACTAGAGGCATATTGAGAAATTGATATAAAGGAGTAATTTTTGCTTGAACAAATTGATCATAAGCTTATTTATTTTCTGAAAGTAATCATCTCATTCAGTATGAGATGAACTTCCTTTAGAATGACATACTTATTTGTTGCTAAATCCCATTTGAAAAGGATTGAACACAAGGATTGAAAAGGACTAAATGTTAAAGAGATTGTGAACAAATTCAAAGATTAGCTTGCAATTTATAGAAATTGATCAATGTCATATTGTATGAAATTAGGTTTGTCTATATGACTTTGAACTTAGTATAGTATGAATGGAATTTTGTACATACAAATATAAACCATCAAAAATAGTTATTGCAGTGAAACGACTTTTCATAAAGTTACATCTCGATGAGTCGTTTTGTATGACCTTTGAGAAAAATTGATCATATAGATGAATAGATGTTTTGTTTAGGACATTTTATCAATAATGATCATACATGCTGATTGAATTCGTCCACATCCAAACCGACAAGTGGATCGTACAGACGAACAGGTGTTCGTCGGGGAAAATTTTCAAACAGTAACTACCCTAAAACCTAAATGTATTTGTCCTCAACTATTTTCACCACGTGTTTGTTCAGACGAATGATTGATAATTCATACAGACAATGGGGTGTTCATACTGTATGATTATCAAGAAAGGATATCAAAACTTTTCCTCCCCAACTCAAAGAAAAAGATTATAAAAAATATGGTACAATGCAAAAGTGTTTTGTATAGTATGAATGGATATAAAATTTTGGATTTGCATAGGATAATCAAGACATTTTTTAAAATAAACCAAATTAGACCCATTAAATAAGACCCATTTAACACAAAAACAAAAACAATAAAAGGATAGATCCAAGACAAAATAAAGAAGTACCGAACAAGTCAAATCAAAAAAAGAAGAACATAAAATACAATCATAAAAAAGAAGGAAAAATATACACAATCACATTTTGCAGAGTTACAATTTTTCAAGCATGAATATTAATAACACCCAATCTGGTTCTTAAGATACTGAAGCTTCAAAAACTAGTGATTTTGTGAAAATTTCTACAAATTGATTTTCAATAGCTACATGATGTAGCTTAACTTCTCCTTTAGATGAAATGGTCACTAATGAAGTGATGTCTTATGTCTATATTCTTATTCTTGGAGATTTAGATTGGATTCTTTAAAATGTAAATGACACTTGTATTATCATAGAAAAATTAGACTAGTACCAATTGAAAAATAAAAATCTCCCAAAAATTAGAATAGTACAAACCACTGCTCAGCAGGCCATATTTAACCCATCTAAATTCTCAAATCATTTTATTTCTTAAATATTCATTAAGTAATAAAAGTAGAACTGAGTAGTGAAATAAATGTAGTTATCAAAATTTTAGACAAAATAAATAAGTAATTTATATATTCCTCTTAATAAATAAAGTTAGATAACTCTAACCCCTTATGTCTCCCAAAAAAAAGAGTTTGATAACTCTAACCCTTATATCTCCAAACAGATAGATTTCAATAGCTTTGAGTAATAGATAGAGTTCAATATCATTGAGTAACAAATACATTTCAATAACTCTTTGTAATTGACAATTCAACAGCACTGAAGCAGAATGCACATATATCTCATGAATAGAACTTCCTCCATCCCTTTTAGCTCTCCACGAAATTACACATTTCAACCAATTAGACACATATTTCAATGTGTTGTAGTAATTAATGCATAAATAAACATATGTTAGAATTTACCAAAATACCTTAGGGGTAGGCTAGAGAAAATCCTACCAATAAAAAATTCACATTTTTAACAAATAATCAAATTACCATAGATCATGCATAATACAATTTTAAGACTTGAATTTTACTACAACATTATTTTTTAGATTATAGATTATTTTCCATTTGATTAAAATTGTATGATTTTCAAAACCCCTATAATAAAATTTTAAGAAAATATTGAAAATATTTAAAATATAAATCTATTTAGCATACAAAAAGTTACTTGATGAAAGTTTTCCCAGTTCAAAGTTATTCCTATTTTTTGTTATAAAAAATATAAATTTAATTAAAAAAATTGATAAAAATTTCATATTTTTTAAACCTGAGATCGAAAGAATGTGACCTATTTGGAGACGAACACATTTCTCAACTGGGCTGACTGACAAAAAAGGCTCTATGACCTCCAAAATCAAGCTTTTCTTTCTCTTTTTTCGCTTTTTCTTTCATTTTTTCTTCTTTGCTTCTCTATTAACAAAATATCATATAGATTTAAAAAATTTATTAAGTGGAAAATGATTTTATCATAAAATAATCAAAGGATGTATTGGCCATTATGTTTTTTTTTTTTTTTTTGGAGAAATAATAAATTATTACAACCTACTACCCTTCATATTCAGATTCCTCCTTTAACAAACTAACAAACGAAGGAAGAATCTTATTAGAAGAAATATTATCCCAATGAAAATTACTAAAATGATCAAAGTTAGCACACATATTTGGTAACTTATTACAATTTCTATTTGCCCAATTAAAACAAACATAATTATACTCTTTTAAAAAAGTAAGATCCTCCATCCTATTGCTACCCAAGTATTGAACAAATTTGATGATGTTATAGTTATCTTCTTCTATGATAATCCCTTTATAACTTAGCATCTACTTTTTTGATATATATTTTTTATAAAATGAATAGCTATAAACTCTAGTTGAAAAACGTCCCAATGCAAACAAGTATATCCATAAGCTAAGAGAAATATCCCTTTACTGTCTCGGATTACACCTCAAATTCCAACTTTATAAGATTACAATAAAGAAGCATCCACATTAATTTTGATACAATTGGGAGAAGGAGGGTACCAACAATCCAACAGTCTACTCGACTGATTAGTACCCTAGTGGCCCATTCTAATATTATCAACCATGAAAGAGATAGAAGCATAACTTATTGAATTTGTAGCAATAACCATAGTGCTATCCTCTTTCCCTTCGTGTAAATACTTGTTTCTTACCCGCCAATCGATAAATACTGAATTGCAATAAAAATTAATAAGAAAACCATAATTTTTACTATATTGCTCCATCCAATTCTAGTAGCATTTCAATGATTCAAAGTTAGGAAAGCCAAATCCCCATTTATTTAGATAATTTAAGACCTCCATTAGCTTCACACACTTCACCGTGACATGATCAAGATCTTCCTTAGTATTGCAACCCCTTAGACAATTAAATTCCTCTTGAATTCTTTTTATAAAATAAAAATTTGAAGGAAGAAATAGCATTGTTGAATATTTGCCACCGGAATACTTCCACCCGAGGCCTAAGTTTAACATTTTTGAAGCATTTCCAATAAGAACAACAAGTTTGATCCTGAACCGAAGCCTTGTAAGCAAGAGCTGAGATAGAAATTCCATATTTGTGATGAATAAGCTCCAAACAATCTTCTTCATCTTCCATATGAATTTTAATTTCACAAATTAAGGAAATCAGGTCTTCTCCAAAGAGAGCTTTTAGCCCATCTACATTTTATTTACCACCCAACATGAGCTTATCCCTTGTTAATTTTTCTTGTTCAGAATTAGCCACAAAAGTAGGCCATTTATTCAAATTTTTATCCAAGATCCATATATCATTATAAACATCAACAGAGCAACCATTAGCAATCTTCGATCTTACAACTGGTTCCATAAATTTATTTCCATTGGCTATGATTTTGTAAGATGATTAATTACCCCTTCTACAACAAATCTCTCACCAAGACTTACCATTTTTTGGTCCTAAAGATTTATACAATAATGATTCTCTTTCCTGAACAACCTTCCAAGCCAATTTTGCTCTCAAAGGCCCAACCATATTAGCACAAGAACGAAGGCCATGACCACACCTTTTCAGAGGTTTGCACAAATTGTTCCAATTCATATAATGAAGGATATGGGTGTTAATTTCGGGTTACGGGTCGGGTCCAGGTTGAACCTAGAATTGACCCGGGTTTAAACGGGTCGACCCTAACCCGACTAGGGTATGTAAACGGGTTAGAAACTTGGACTCGAACTTGACCCATCGGGTTGGTGGGTTAACCAAACCTGACACGATTTGGTATTTGACGGCGGGGGGACGATGGGCATCGAGCGCGGGGTATGGCCGATAGTGGGAAGACGCGGACGAGTGCGAGCTGGCCGTTGGCCCGAGTGGAAATGGTTGCTGACCGTATGGTTCATGAGAATGCACTTGAGAAGGCAGCAGCAGGGCGCGTGTGCGCATGTCAGCTGGCAGGCGGGCAGGTGGGGCAGCTTAGGGAGAGCACGCGGAGGGCAGCTGGCAGGCAGGCAGGTGGGGTCAGCTTGGGAAGTTGCATGTAGTTCAATTTAGGTGGGTTTTTGGGTTGAGCCGGCAACCCGTTGGGTCAACCTGAACCAAACATGTATTTCAAACAGGACTAATCCGGGAACCCGAACCCGACCAGTTTAGAAATCGGTTCGAATGTTTTGGGCCATGTTCGAGTCTGGTTTTTGTGTCGTATCAAATATTGACACCACTAATGAGGGCTAAGTTTCTTATTCTTTTTATTCGAAATAAAATTCCTACACATCTTATCTAATTCATGAAGCACTCCTTTAGGAACTAAAGAAAGCGTACAATAGAAGGTAGGAATTGAAAGCAATACCGATTTTATAAGAGTGAACTTCCCTGCCAAGGATATGAATTTGCTACCCAAACATTAATCAACCCTAATGTTTTCTCAATAATGAAATAAAAATATGCTGCCACAAATCTCCTCAACACAAATTTCACCCCAAGATAATTAAATTCATTTAAAACTTTAAAACCCATAATACATTCTATTGATCTTCTCTTTCTCTTCTTAACATGTTTTCCAAAAGGAATAGAAAATTTTCCAATATATATCCTTTAGCCTGTCCAACCACAAAAAATTGATAAAATACCCTTAACTTCCTTCACTTCTTTGCACATTGCTTCAAAGAAAATTAAATATCATCTACATACAACAAATGAGATATTCTCAAACCATTTGGAGAAATTTGAACTCCCATGGAACCTCCTTTATGGAAAAAAGAAATGGATAAAAGATATGAGTAGAGAATAAAAAGATAATTGGATAGAGGGAAACATTGACGGAAACCACATCTTGCATGAATCCAACTGGAAAGTCTCCCATTAATCACCAAAGAGAATTTTGGATCTATAACGCATTCCATAAGCCAACTAGAGAATTTAGGAGGAAAGCCAAAATATAATAAATCATTTCTTAAGGTCTCCCAACGCATACTATCATAAGCTTGTTCCATATCAATTTTGACTAAAACAAGACCTTTCGAAGCTTTAGAAAACCCAAATTTATGGAACACCTCTTGAGCTACAATAATATGATCCTCCAGTGACCTTCCATTAATAAAAGCAGCTTGCTCCATCAAGATAATGGGTCTATTTAATAGGATATTTGCCACCAACTTGTAAATTGATCTACAAAGGCTAATGGGTCTATAGTTGTTCGGAATTGTAGGATTGCTTACCTTAGAGATGCACAATTAAGGTTTCTATCGAGCTAACATTTATGTCTCCTGAGTAGAAAAATGATTAATATCATTCCAAAAATCATTTTTAATAATGCACCAATAAGCTTTAATAAATGAATAAGACATAACATCATTTCCTGGTGAGATGTTTTGGTGATTAGGCTAATTGTTCAAATTTTATCCTAAAACTTTTTATATCTTTAAATTTGAGGATAAAAAAATTATACAAAATATTCATAAATTATCTAAGAATGTCTAGATTGGTTGGGTGAAACTAGTTTACAAAACAGACAACTAACGGTCCCAAAAGGTCCACTTGTACCTAGATGTTTTAATTTCTTAATAAATTAGAGTAATGCCCAAAATTAGGAAGAAAATTATTATAATTAAAACATAAAAATATCTATGTTATAGTGATGATAGTTTATAATTTAAACTTATAATAACACTTGAAATAATTTTAACTATTGCAGGTCAAAACATATATTTTAAGTTTTTATTACAACATGATGAATGGAGGTCACATTGCATGTATAAGGGATTTTTAGTAATTAATTTTTCAGCCATGGTCAAAGGGTTGACCATGACTTGATTTGGGTTTAGGATGAATCAAATAAGTATTTGAAGTGTTGAAAAATGTAATGGAAAAGTCCAATGTATGTATGACAATTAAGATGTCAATTTTGTTAATTTTAGGACATATTATGTATTTTGAGAAATTAGGTTTAACTTAAATGGATTTAGGATTTTCAATGTCTAAGGATAGTTGGGATTTGTTTGATGGAGATCAAGAGATGATCTATTTGAAGCACAAGGTCATGGAGATGAATTTTCCTAGGTCTATCTTATAAATAATTAAAAATTCTTATTTTTCAAAAAAAAATTGATTTCTTTTTTTAAATCTAATCACTTTAAGAGCAACTTCAAATAATGATCCACATTGAATAGTTGCATAGCTTAATAGCATCATAGAAACATGCATTATTAGTTGTTGAGATTATAAAGTGTACTAATATTGTATATTACTTATGTGAAGGCTTTGATAATCAACAGCTTAGCGGTAAACCAATATGATTGATTATGAGGTTTTTAGACCTATGTTTGGCCTCAAACTAATTATTAGGTTCCCCATCAGGGTCCTATTTATATGTTGGCACTAAACTAGGCTAGGAGGACTTAAGCACTAAGGATAAGAGATGATGGAAGAACTTAATATCATACAAAAATATTACACATTTAGTTGTCAACTCTTTGTAAACACGTTTAAGGACGTAACCCAAACATTGTTTAGCTCTTTTACCATAGAAATGCTCCTTTGAGCAATATTCATAAGTCTTCCTTTTCTGATTTGTCATATGCATGTATAAGGTCGACAATTAAAGATCTTTCAATCTATTTTGTACATTAAGTGGAAAACAAGGGATTCTCTTAAATATTATGCCAATTAATTCAATATAACTTCTAATGAATTCATTAAAGATGAAAACATCGTCAAAATTGTTTTGATTTTAGGATTGCAACTTAAGAATTACAAGTTTATGGTTGTCAAGTATCACAGCAACTTGAAGGATCTAATATAATGGTTATCCAAGTACATTAATTAACATAGAGGAGTTCAACCTACCTTCTTTTCTCATATCTCCATGAAGGGTGAATGACACTTGAGAACGCCTCTCACAATCCACCTTGTCACTAAATGTAAGTGAGGATCAAATTCTCCCATTGAGGGGAAATGTATTGCCAACCTTTCCAAATGATAGAGAGGTGGCTCAAGCTTCTTCCCCAAGAGTTTGGGGATATTACTATCCATCTTTTGAACAAATTTCTTGCAAAAATTTTGTCATCAATTCAGAAAAGGTTCCCCAAACAACTCCTTTTTAGAAAGATCCCAAGATTTTGTAAAGGTTAGAATTTTGATATAGCATAATAACCATGACCACTACGTCAAAGAGTTTCACACTATCAAAGCCTTCTTTAAGAAGCTAATTTGCAAGAGAAGTCTGAAGTAGTTTCACATGAACTAATGCACTAATAAGTAGTTGGTTGAGGATTAGTCCTTGTTAGAGCTCATAGTAGGCGTTAAAATAATTAAAAATGATGTAATTCATTGTCAGAGTTATTGATGTGGAAACAACCCAAAAATGGAGTCTTCATAGGCTTATGTAATATATGGTGCATTCATTTATTTCTTATCATATTTTGTGCAAAAATGGAGTCTTTGGTGTTGATGACAAAAGTAGGTGTTGATGTCAATGATTGTTATTGACCTTATTAATGATGTCACAAATCAACATTAGTATAAATAGCACATTTTATTATTGATACAATTGTATGCATAAAAAGTAACTTTCCAAAGCATAAACTTTTAGAAAGCACTAAAAAATAGTAGCTAAATGAAATAGTAACTATTGCCTAAAAAAGTATAGTGAGAAAACTATCCCAATCAAACCCTTAATGTGTAGTAGGACCTATTCTATTAAATGATGCATGTAACCCCTTAAACATAAAATATTTTACAAATATAAAAAAATAAAAATAAAAATAAATTAAAAAAAATAATATTTTACAAATATTTAAGCACTTTAATGATGTCATAATAGGTAGAACGTTGAACGCATTGAATCTGTGTCGCATAAATTTGTTAAAAAAGATTATATGATCTTAAATTTCATTATATATATATATATATATATATATCAATAAGATTACATTTTTTTAGCACAGGCATATCATGTTTTAGATATGTTCATCTTAAATCCGAAGGTCCAGATCGATCCACGCTAATTTCGTCGCAATAATCGTGAACCGGACAGAACTTCGTTATCCGGGAGACCGACCGGTCCATCGGGCCCATTTAACGGGTCTCATTACCTAACACAAGTAGTCTGAAAGTTCCAAACCAAATATCTTTTCCAAACCGGCGCGAAATATGTTTCCAACCGGTTATCCTCTCGGCCCTCTCTCTCCTCGAGTTCGCCGCTGCGCCATCTGAATGACGCGTGGATTCATCCTGACCATTGGAGTTCGATGGGTTCCTGGTGGACCACTAACAAGATTCCTCTTTCCTATTGCCCAGTTTAGCCCTAGGCTCTATCTTTTTTCACCGGTGACCCCTTTGCTGGTCTTCTCCTAAATATTTTTGTATCCAAGAAACCTTATTCTTTACATTAATCACGAAAACGCCACCGTTTACCAATTTAATCGATGGCACGCGACCCCACTGCAATCAGCCGTCTTTTCTCCATCAAACGGACGATCGTAAACTCATAGGACCCATTAATTGACGTAATTCTCCCAACGAAAAGACCGAAGTACCCCCGTCCATTAATCGTTTCGCTTGTCCTTTTCTTCACTGCACAGAGTTTCAGTTATCTATAATTTCTCTTATTATAATTGACGAATATACCCATCCCACAAACGCCAAATGAGTTAATAAGTAAGGGGCATCTTCGGAACACATGCCAATAATACGGTTGCAGGCACGTAATTTTGGTGGATAGAAGGGTTATATATCGCAGACCCCACTTTATATAATCCTGCGCTGGTCTAAAATATCCCTTCCCCTATTCTCTCAAATCTATGCCCCCTTTTTTCTCCGCTCTCTATCTTCTCCTATCTAATAGCTGCCATCTATTTCCTATCTGGCCAAACTACGGCATCCTCCGCCGTTCGTACAGCGCTGCGCCACCGATCTCGCCGTTTCCTTGCAACCCACGCATCCTTCCGTCCGTTCCACCGTTCTATGCGCTCGACACTGCCTCCTCTTCTAAACCCTTTTTTATCCTATCTGTTTCCAATTCTACCCTTGAGTTTCATCGATTTTACGATTTTGGTTTTTTCTAATTTTTTATTTCTGTGCCGTATTTTAAAACTGTTTCCAAACTCTGTGCTGACGTGGCGGGAGATGTCAAGCCACGTCCATCCGATCTCGAGGAAGCGCAAGGAAAGAGATCTGACGGCGGCAGTGACGGCGGCTAAAGTCGAACCGCCGGCCGGATCGTCATCGTCGGCAGGGAATCAGCTGCTCGCCGGCTACCTAGCGCACGAGTTCCTCACCAAGGGTACGCTGTTCGGAAAGCAGTGGCCCCCGGAGCGGCCCGAGCCGACTGGTGGTTCGGCAACATCGGCCCAACCCGGTCCGGTCGAGGAGGACCGGGCCCGCTCAACTGGCACGGCGAAGGCATATGATGAGGTGGCGTACCTGCTTAAGATGGATGGAGTCCACATTCCCGGCGTCGTCAACCCAACCCAGTTGGGGCGCTGGCTCCAGAAGTGAATTGTTCTCGCGCGACAGCGTACCGCCTTATGTTTTACACATGGCGGTATTTCATTCGCTGTAGGATGTCTCTCTATCGCTGCAAACGGCGTGCATGGTTCTTCCAGGACTAGAGGTGGTGAGTGAGGATGATCGCTGGAAGATAAATGCTTGCTTAAAATGGAAAAAAAATAATTGAAGAAAAGTAGATTTTTCTATCACCATAATTCTCTTTTTCTCTTTAATGGATTTTAGTTCTTAAACCTTTTTAATTTGCTTTTCTTTCTGATTAGAATGGAAGTAATAGCAGAGCTGGATTATTGCTACTGATATCTCGGCTCCATGAGCAGAGAAAGAGTAATCGCCTGATGTTTACTGCGTTCTCTCTTAGTTCTTATATAATGCATTTTCGTTAAAAGTAGATGTTTTTTCATAGTTATTATTATCACTTACTGATATTTTATTTCTGGAAACAATAGTTCGCTGGCTCTGAATCAAGCATTATGATATATGTTTTGCTCATATATATCATGCATTTTGTGATAGTTCGTTTGGCATTTAGTTTATTTTGATACTTGCTGGGATATTTGATGCTTGTGGACGTAAATTTTTATTTGTTTCCACCCACTTGCCAGACTTATCTGATGATAAATTACTAGGAATGAAAAAAACATTTGATGAGGATACAATATATTTCTTCTTCAGGTACAAAACAAGTTTGTCCTATTACAACTCTTTTTTTTTTTTCTTTTAATTTTACGAAGCAATAATATGAATTAATATAGATAGTTTATTTTTTTTCATGCAATATAAATATCATTGTTTATTGTATTAGGAATTTCGGTTTTAATTTTTGCTTCACAATTACACTTTGACATGTTTTTTATTTTTTTTTTATTCATCGTAGAGATTTATAGTTTTGCCCTGACTGTTTTTTTTTTTTTTGGCTCAGAAGGAATATATATTTGTTCATATTCTACATTAAAATATGATAATAAATGTTGCATCCAATGTTGTCCAAAGAGTTACACTAAAAACCTGATTACATATTTGGTTCAAACCCAATAAATTGACAACATTAAACCCGATCGACCTATTAGAGAGAAAAGGCGAATCAAACTTAGTGACGAGCAAGAAAGAGAACAATATTCTAGAGAATTTTGATAGATTTCTTTGGTGACATTTTGTCACAATTACTAGATTATTCAATGCTCATGCTTGATCAATGACCCCCCCATAAGTGAGGATCTAGGTTAGTGACACATGATGGGTTACATGATTGTAGAACAAGAAAACTAGTTGAGTCTAGTAGACTTTGATATGATCAATTTTTGTTAAAAATTTTGACTACAAGTTGTCCGCTAAAGATGATTTTTGGGTGAGTTCCAGAGAGAGGGTCAGTGAGTAGCCTTTATGACCATTTATGTTCAACCCTTAGGGGGTGAATAATATTGGATCCAAGTTTATTTGTGGGTGACATTCGATCTTTCTAGCATACGAGCTTTGGAGAATATAACCTGACAACTTGCATGAGAATGGAAAAAAAGAGAGGAAATTCTATGAAAAGTGTTCTACTAGCTCTAGTGCTTCTAAAGAAAAATATCAAGATGTTTCCCTTGACCTTTTATTTATAAGGATGTAAGGGCCATAAATAAGGATACATCAAGAAAGAATAAAAGTACAATAATAAATGACTTTTGGTACAAATTTCCATTAATAAATTTCGTACTCCGACTTGCTCTTTGAGAAAGTGCATCTCTTTTTTTTTATCGCTCTTTCTGGGGCATGTTCCCTTATGCACAATCGAGTAGATGTGGGCATATTGGCAAGTTCATGTGGACGAGTGCAATGATGAGGTTCGAGCTAAAGGGCTATGATTAATGAGCACACCAAAATTATTAGCGATCTTTTGATGGAATCCTTAATAGATTTAATGTGGAAGGAAAATATATCGAAGTTATGGGGGTAGTAGACTCAATAATCAATTGACCATGATGTGAAGAGCTGAACCCCTCTTAGAAAAATCATTTATTGTAGCTTGGATGATGAGTATTATTGATAACATTTCACCTTAGATAATGGTTAGTGTCATAGGTGAGAGATTGTCATCAATGGGCGAGTTTCGAGCTAAGTGGTTTGGTGCATCCTGAACTTTTGTGTGGGAGGTGACTTCCCTATGATTATTCTACCGAGTTAGGGTTTGACGAATTTAGGTGAGTCCACATTATTGAGGTTTATGAGATACGAGTTAACCTACCATGACTTCCATGTAGTTGATAAACACTTAAAAAGATGTAGGAAACTTTACAAATACATTATATGAGTAGGTAATATCTTCAGAAAGTAAGCTTGTTACGGTAGGTAGCTTCATCAGTACCTTTGTAAAGTTCATGATTGAGTGTTGTGGGTTGAGTAGAAGTTCTCTCATGGGCAAGTTTGCTGTGTTGGTTCATGAAGCTTTTCATATTTTAAGTTAAAGCTAACTTGTGTCAATTCAAGATCAACAACTTATTAATTCTCTTTAGCCTTTTATGATAACTTGATCAATTCAACCTAGATGAATATATATTTTTATTAATTACCGAATTCTTATGTTACGACTTTAAAACTAAGAGGAAAATGGGAGTAAATATAATGAGCCAAATTCAAGTTTTTGGGTTAAATATTAAATATGATATAGGATGTTTATTTATGATAGGTACTTTCGAAAAGTGGCAATCATGGCAAAATTTAAAACATATAAATATTAGACTCAAAGCTGTTTTCAAAGATTTTTATTACTTTTGTTTTTAATCATAGTTTGATGGTGCATCTTGGATCTATTGTGAGTGATGGTGAAATTGATGGGGACATTATCAACAGAATTCAAGTTGGATGGTTGAAGTGGAGGAATGCATCGGGCTTATTGTGTGATAGAAAAATTACCCCTCAAACTTAAGGGAAAATTCTATAAGATGGTAGTGAGGTCTGCAATGCTTTATGGTGCTGAATGTTGGCCATTAAAAGAGAAGCATAATACTAAGTTAAGTGTGGCAGAGATGAGGATGCTCAAGTGGATGAGTGGCTTTACCCTTAGAGATAAGATAAGAAATGAGCATATACATGAAAAGGTTGGAGTAGCTCCAGTAGAAGATAAGATTAGAGAGAGTCGCCTTAGATGGTTTGGTCACATAAAATGGCGGCCTTCCAATGACCCGGTTAGGAGAGTAGAGGTATTAGATTTGACTTATGTTAAGAAAGGTAGAGGCAGACCTAACAAGACTTGGTTAGAAAATATTAGGAATGACATTTCTTTATTAGATTTAAATGTGGATTTGACCTTTAATAGGACACAATGGAGAAAAAGGATTCATGTAGCCGACCCCACATAGTGGGATAAAGGCTTGAGTATGTTGTTGTTGTTGTTGTAGTTTTTAATCATAGTTTGTTTATTTTTTTTTTCATTAATGTTTTGCATTATATAAAGTTAAAAAAAAAAGATTAACTCTCTAGCTTTGACGTATTTGATAAATCAAAGCAAAATTTTAGTGAGTTAGTAACATGCATAGATTTGATGTTTGTAGGAGTGCCTTCATCTTTGAAGGTCCTTCCATTACAGAAGATAAATATTGAACTAGCATAAGATAAAATAGGTGATTATGACAAGGATCTCTCATAAAGTTAGATAGTTATTGCAGGAACTTTGTGGTCTAAGAGAAGCTTCAAAAACAACCAATACAACAATATCAAAACTTTATCCCACTATGTGGGGTTAGCTAAATGAATCCTTTTTCTACATTGTGTCTTGTTAAGAGACAAATTCTCATTTAAATTTAACAAAGGAAGGTCATTTCTAGTATTTTCTAGACATGTTTTCCAGCCATGTCTTTTTTTATCTACCTTTACCTTTCTTTTTTTTTTTTGGGACATTTATGTCATTTAAGGAAAACTCACACACACAAGGCTTATACAAAGACTCAAATCTAAGACCTCTTAGTTGGAAACCTAAGCTATCAACTAATAGGCCAAGGTGAGTTGTGTTCCTATATCTTTCTAAATATAAGTCAAATCTAATACATCTATTCTTCTAATTGGGTCATTGGAAGGCCGCCACTGTGTGTAACCAAACCATCTAAAACAACTCTCTCTCTAATCTCACTATAGAAAAATCAATCGTTACTGACCATGGAAATCCATTGGTAAAATCAGGGTTTCGATGACTTTATGGCGAAAAGTTGTTTGATGGTAATTCGCGCATCGAAAATATAATTTCGTAAAAGAAAAGTGCCATAAATATTTTCATCGGACTTACCGGTAGAATTCTAGTGAAAAAACTGTAACTAAAACGTCATTTTTTCTCGTAATTTATCCGCCAGAAATTTTGGAGAAATCTTTCTACAGTAAATGTCGGCGTATAATCTGTAAGATAGTTTTACCTAACAATTACAAACGAAAATATCCTACAAATAATCCGTTGGAATTATTGCCGTAAAGTTTTTGCCATAAATTCAATACCATTTCGTCATGTGACTATTTCCGACGGATTATTTGTGTGAAGCTTGTAGCAAAAAAAGAAAAAAATAGCATTCTCTATTAGAAAAATAATTTCTATAACACAACCTTCGTAGAAACATCCAAAATTATATTCATTCAAACTTAAACATCTACATAAACATAACATCAGAATCATCACCAAATATTGAACACGAACATATAAATAAAAATATACATTAATCTAAATTAAATGACCATTCACCAAACAATTCAAAATAAAATTTAAAGTTCATTCATTCAAAACTACACATATTTAAAAATAAATAATATATATCACTACAGGAAAACCCGTTATTACCGGCGGACTAAATCCGCCGGAACACATAGATAATCCGACGGAACCATAGGTTTCCGGTGCACGTTTCGGCGAAAATTCATACGCCGATTTTAGTCGCGTCAATAAATTTGTTCTGACGAATGTAATACGTCAGAAAACGTTCCGGCGCACGTACCGACGTCTTACCAGCGTAAAACATCGGGTTGGTGCTGACGACTTGCAACCGATAAATTCCGGCGCCATATGTGACGGTAAGTTTCTGTCGGATTGTTCGCCGGTAAGTACTGGCGGATAAAACGCCTCAAGTTCGCCGTAGACAACCCACGGCTTTGTTTGCGGCGCAAAATCGGCGCCGGAAAGAAGCGGCGGAACTGGCGCCGGAAGATGCGCCGGTAGTTGCCTACGGAAGGAAGACATCGATACGCATGATACAATTCGTTGTATCGTTCTTTCCGGCGGATTTTCGGCATACAATCCGCCGGAAACCTGTAGCATTAACAAAAAAAAATTCCTTCCCAGCCAACAATCAAATTTCCATACCTACAAACGAATACAAATAACAATTCCACAATATTTCACAACAGTTTATAACATTTTATAACAAATTCACAACAATTTTACAACACTTTATAATATAAAAAGAAACTGTTCAATAGTAACAATCAACAAAAAACATCAGATTAAAAGAAACAGTTCAATAACACATGTTCACAGAAATAAACAAGTTCATGTAAACTAAATTAAACTACTCTGACTCTGTGGACTTCTCCTCAGGTGGAGCTACGTCTTTTCCACTCAGTTGATCCCTTATCTTGTGCATTTCATCCAACAACTGATTGTGTTCTCCGTACTTGTTTGAATCTGTGTTTGCAGCTGAGCTTGAACCTGTGCCTGCAGCTGAGCTTGCCAATCAGCTTGTGATTTCCTTACTTGTTCTAGCTCAGCTTGAAGGGCACTTATTTATTGAGCTTGTAAGGAGTCATGAGAACTGGATGCGAAGCTGGATACAGTAGAGGAGGTCATCCCCTCATAGGCCTGAGCTTGCGCACCTAAGCCATATACTCTACCATGCTGCATTCCTCCGACGGCCTGCGACCAGATGCGATACTCAGAATACTCCACAGAGCCGCCAGAAGAGCCCTCACCTGATGCGGCATGAGTCTCTCGAAGCCGTGTATAATCCTCCTTTGAAAGTATAATATAAATATATATAGTTAAACTAAAACTTAGAAAATATTAAACATATATAAAAATATACTTACATAGGCTTTTCTTGATCTCTCATCAATCCACTGTTGATCCTCCTATCGCTTATGAGTGTGACTATGCAATTCAACAGGAGTTGGTTCTCTACCAAGCATCGCTTTCTGTTTGAATTAAGAGAATTTTATTAATATAGATTAAAGAATAATTTTAAAAAATAATTAAAATTCATTACCAAATGACGCCTGTGCTCAGTATGTGGAACAGAGCCGCCTATATGAAGTGAACTACCCAACCCACCAACATCAGAAGCTCTGTTCTGTCGATTCTGATCCCTCTTCCTACTGTACTCTTCGCTGCCCCAAGCTGCATTCAACTCATCCCATATAACCTCTCCAATCCATAATGGTCGCTTCCCAGACTTTCTAATATCTGTGAACATGTCGCGCATCCGAGTAGACCCATGCTTCTCAAAATTCTTTCTAATCCTATCATTGTGTTGGGGCAGCCAACAAAACTCTTTATGTAATCAAATACATATGATATATAATATATAAGATTATTAGCTTAAGTAAGAAAGAATAAATCATTTAACATAAAAACTAAAACACAAAAATACCTCAAACTCTCTAAACCACATCTCCCGGACTTCTTTCGGGACTTTCTTCCAAGAAACATAAGGAGCGTCAAACCTGCTCCGTATGATGTCCCGTATTTTATGTGTCGGTTGTTTTGATGGGTAGAACCTACAAAAATAAAGTTATATAAAACAAATATAAAATATAAAATAAAAATATTTGTTAGTTTAAAAAAATAAAAGAGAATGTACGTACGTGTCACCCTCAGGTGCTATCAACATTCTAACATCTGTCTCCTGCTCTGCTGCAGCTG
>NW_021320019.1:2732539-2777397 GCF_001605985.2 Dendrobium catenatum | reverse complement strand
AAGACATTAATAGATATTCATATGACCAAACCATCTAAGGCGACTTTCTCTAATCTTATCTTCCACTGGAGCTACTCCAACCTTTTCATGTATATGCTCATTTCACATCCTATCTCTATGGGTCAAGCCACTCATCCACCTAAGCATCGTCATCTCTGCCACATTTAACTTAGTATTATATATGCTTCTTTTTTAGTGGCCAACATTCGGCACCAAAAAGCTTTGCAGTCGTGCGTATCGACTTATAGAAATTTCCCTTAAGTTTGAGGGGGAATTTTCTATAACACAATAAGCCCGATGCATTCCTCCACCATCCAACTTGAATTTTACTAATAATATCCCCATCTATTTCACCATCACTCTGAACAATAGATCAAAAATATCTAAAATGTGTACTCTTATTAATGATTTGATAACCAAAAGTCACAATTGCACTTCATATAATCCATTTTAGATAATATCCACATCTATTTCACCATCGTTTTGAACAATAGATTCGAGATATATAAAACATATACTCTTTTTAATGACTTGATCGCTCAAAGTCACAATCCCTCCACTATATCTATTAGTACTAAAATTACACTCAATATATTTGGTTTTAGATCTACTCAAATGGATACCTTTAGACTCTAAGGTTGACTTCCATAGTTCAAGTTTTCCTTCAACTCCCTATCTAGTTTTATCAACAAGAAGAATATCTTCAACAAAAAGCATGCACCAAGGTACATCCTCTAGCAAATGTCTAGTGAGAACATCCATGACTAAAGCAAAAAGATATGGACTTAAGACTGATCCTTGATGTAACCCAACCGAAATAGGAAACGAAACAAAATACCTTCCGTTCCGTCGGCGAAGAGGAAAGGATGCTCGGCGAAGTCCGGTGACCATCGACGGTGAAGTCCGGTGACCGTTGGCAACGTCAGTCCACAGCGAGCGACGGATGGCGACGGGCGAAACACGCTAGGTGAGAGAAGGAAAGGAAATGAATGAGCGGCCAGAGGGGCTCGGGTTTGAAAAATAGGGCTTTCACCGGCGGACGTTCCGGCGGAGCATCCGATGGAAATAAGATCCATCGTAACGTGTGACGGAAATAACTCGTTGAGTTTAAATAAGCCGGCGGACGTTCCGTCGGTAATGTTCGCCGGTATGTTTCCGCTGCAACATGCGACGGAATCGGTTCAGAGCTCATTTTACCGACGCCATTACCGTCGCATGACGACGCCGGATAATTTCCATCATATTATGCATCGGCAAATGCTTAGTAATTTTTTCGTCACAAGATTCAGGAGCATTTCGCCGTTACCTGCGTCATTCATTACGACGCAAAAAATTCCGCCGGAAAATCTGACGGTAATCGCGTGTTTTCCCGTAGTAATAGTAGATATCCAAAAATAAGGACACAACATCTACTTAGAATTAGTCTCCTCAGTTGAAGCAACCTTCTTTTCATTAATCTCCTCCTCTATTTTATGTAGTTCATCTAACAATTGAGTTTGTTGCATCTATACTTGCTAGTCAGTGTGTAATTTCCTGACTTGCTCTAGTTCGACTATATAAGGACTCCTATGTGTTTATTGAGAAGTTGGAGCCACAAGATTTCTGCCCCTCGTATTCTTGCAAGGCTAAACCATAAATCATGCCGTATTACATTACTCCTATTGCTTGTGATTAAATGCAATAGTCATAATATTTTGCTGATCCACTAGAAGAATCCCCCCCTCACCTGTCTATACTTGTCCTATAAAGATTAATAAAAAATTAAGCAATTTACACATGATATCAAAAATATTAATATTATATATTTACGTAAGCTCTCTTTGCTCGCTCATCAACCCATTGCTTGTCTTCTTTCCGCCTATGGGTATGACTATGCAATTCTATAGTGGTCGGCTCTCTACCTAGCACCTCTTTCTTTAATAGACTTACACTAATATTCATATCTAGATAAATCATTCACAAGTTTTAAAATTTCTTATCAAATATCACATATGTGGAATTGAGCCTCCAATATGAAGGGAACCCATGCTCCCGACATCATAAGCTCTATTATTTATTTTGGTCCCTCTCCTGGTATAATCTGACTACTTCAAGCACTGGCAGCTTAGCCTATACATTCTCAAGAATCTAGAGTGGAAGCTCACCTGACTTTATAATGTCTGTAAATATGTCTCGCATGCGAGTCGATTATATATATATATTTGTTAGCTTAAATAAAAAAGATAAAATATAAAACATATTTGTTAAAGAACTAACCTCGAACTCTCTGAATCATATGTCTCACACTTCTTTCAAAACTTTCTTCCATGAAATATAAGGAGCTTCATACTTGCTCCTTATTATGTCCCGTATTTTATGTGTCCCTTATATTGAAGTGTGAAACATATACAAAATATGTTATGTGAGAAAAAATTATTCAAATTTAATTGAATGTTAAGAATATAATTAGTACGTACGCCTCACCATCAGGTTCAATCAAAATGTGAACCTATGTGGATTACTCTGTTTTAGCTAGGGTGGAATATCTATCTACCTTTAGCAGGCTGAGGGGGTGGTTGGGGATAGTATGGCGGGACATATGGTGCATACAGATAAGTGGTAGGGCCTCCATGAGAAGGTGGGGGTGCGTAGTATGGGTCAAAGGGAGTACTATGCTTGGCATCCAACAAAGGAAAGTGGGGGTCTGATGAGTAGAACTGTGAGTTATTAGCTGCATGAGTTGGTAAAGGTGGACTAGGCTGACTCTGAGTGGTAGGTCTATATAAAGAGGTCCCCTCAATACATACAGACCTGCTGGGTGGGCCACCAATAGTCTTCTTGTTGCGCCTATCAAAAATAGTTTTGATCAATCCTCTGTGATGCTCATTACCTGAAGTTATTTGTAAAAAAAAATTAAGAAATATTAACAACATAAATTATGATAAAAATTTAATATAAAATAGTACATATATTAAATAAATGAAGTAGATCAATAGTAAAATAAATAGATTAGCTATTACCATGCTATTTAAATAAATCATATTGTTAATGTAAATTGTTGATTCATAATTGATTGTAAAAAATAATTTATCTTATGTTTACTCATTATTTGTTAATTCACTTTTATATGATAAAATATCTGGACCACTATCACATTCTTAATGAATTTTCTTTATATTTAATCTAGTTCCTCTAACTGCAAATTACTCTCATTAATTGTAATTTGATCGTCAACATTGTTAGCAAGATATTTTAAGTTTGACATAGACTATTCTTAATGTGCTAGTGGTATTGATGTGAATTTCTCAATTACTCACCTGGGTTTAGTCTTCATTATTACGAGTAAATCTTATTTGCCTCTTAACCTACTCTGATAGTTAGCAAAATGGACTAAGCTTGTATGCAAGCTAGTAATGATGAATGGGTCAAAATTGCATATATCCTATCCCATTTTACTTATGTTATATTGTAAAGTAGATGTACTCTTATACCTCTATTTTATAATGGATCAAACTAATCATAATTAAATAGATATATATTGTTCCTAAGATTGGGATATTATAATTATATTATTTATTATAAAATCCTGTAGTACTCATAATCATCACTTATATAGGTGTTCCCTCTCACACAAATACCAGAATTATCTATCTTCCCACATTCACACCAAGATTTGGTTTAGAAATTGTATCCCTTAACAAAAAAAAAAAAAGAAGAAGAAAATATTTCACTGATCTATTTGGTCCCCAAACTAGATCTAGTAACCTATAATACTATAAACCATTATCTTTAATGTGCACCTAATTAGTAGATCCAACATAATATTAGCATGTTTATTGACAAAAAAGTAAACTAATTAGCAAAGGATGACCTATAGGTAAGAATATGCGGTAACAGTCGAACTAAGTGTTATTCCTTTCATATTTTAAAGTGAATGACTTTATATATTCCATATATTATTGACAAGCTAACTTTTTGGAAGTATTTAAACCTTAAAGCATACTGTACGTAGTAAAGTCACAAATTATCCAAAATAATGTTGTCTTCATTATGAAGTTTTATTTGGTAAAGATATTATATGTACTTACTCTCTCTTTTCATAATAAATTTAATCATTAATTGACAATTTTAAGAATATATCAATGTTTATTTTTAGATTATGTTATATTGAAATGATAAACATCAGAAATATATGAGTAGTCATACATAACTCTGTGGGAAGATTATAAGCGGTGAGTATCACAGGTTAACATGAGTAAGGTGAAATAGACTGACTAAATAGAGTAAATTATATGCATATAAACTTAATATTATATTTCTTGATTTTGTATCGAAGGTGAGATATGTACAATCAAAGTGTTTTCAGGCTTTTGCTTCTAACAGAAGTGTAATAACATCTTCTTGCGAGATATGTTCCTTATGTCATCCCATATGTACAGTATATCTTGTGGATTTATATAACCATTATAGTCTAGGAATTATGGATAAGTAAAACATCATACTAACTGATACTTCATTCAGCTTTCTTTTCGACACAAATTTTGGTTTAAATCTTGGTGTATTACAATAATGGTATACAATCTCTGATATATCATCTTTATAGTATAACATTTATCCATTGACAAAACAATTTATCTTTGTATATGTCAAACCAATATTGAAAACCAACTTCTTTATCTGATATAAATATATATAAATTATATTATTTGTCAGTTTAGTTTTTTATAAGCAGCCCAACAAATTGATTAAAATATTCATAGGAGATATTATATTCTTCCTTGATGCTTAATATCTTCACAACAATGGATAAATCTAAGTGAGTGGTGTACCTCTTGAATATTAGTTATTGGGTATCATGCAATAAATTATAAAATTTTTGTGTCTTTTTATTTAGTAACTCCTCTATATATTATTCTGACAATTAGTAAAGGTTGTTAAACTTTAAAAAACTAGCCTGAGGTTTACCAAGAGGAGGGGGTCAATTGGTAATTTAAAAAAAAAAATTTAACTCCAAAATAATAATGATAATATTTTTGAGAAGTCTTAGGAATTGAAAATACTAAATGACAGTCTCAGAATTCATCAAAGATGAAAAGAGACACACTTAGGGGTGTATAATATGGGCTTATGCTTTCATGTAGTGAGCTGCTAGCTAACATCCTAAACAAAATCAATCACCCTATATGTATGTAAGATAGGAAGGCTTTATCCTAAGGAATCGAGGATTTATAGTTCGAAAGGTTTAAAGGCCTAACGTCATATATGATGCATGAAATAGATACATAAGTAAAAATACCCTTTTGTCTACTAAAAAATAAGATGACATTTTCACTTGAGCAATGCTAATGTAATGCATATATGTAAGTAAGGTGCACTGTGAAGTAAAGTGTATAAAAATACATGCATGACATTCAGAGTACAGAAAAAATAAATAAATACACCAAGGATATCCTCCAGGCAAGATACCCGCATCACATCACAATAGAAAATCATCATAAAGGTGCCCACTTCGCGTGAGAAAACAATGATGCCCATGACACAAATAGGTGACCTACACTACCGACCTAAAATGACCCTAATGGTCTCTAGGGCTCACAGAAGGTGGGACGTATCATACCCAAAATTGAAAGAAAATGGAACATCCTAGCGGTGCCCACTTTATGTGGGAAAAATGGCGATGTATATAGCACAAATAGGTGGGCCTACACTACAGGCCTAAGGTGACCATAAGGATCTCTAGGGCTCACAGAAGGGGGGCAAGCTTTAGCCTATAGGGTTAAAGCTTTGTTAGTACATTAACCTATGTCTAGCTACCTAAACATGCTAGAATATATATTAAACTAAAAGCTATTAATAAGATGTGTGTGATGTATAGCAGTTTTGATATATAATTAAGAGTTTTCTTTACAAGTTGCAGGGATTATACCTGATCATAGAGTGCCCACTCAAAAGCTTCTAAGAAAATGGTCCCATTTGATTCTTGACCATATAAGACCCGATGTACCTCACAAGATAAGATAAAAGAGAAATATAAATGTGAGCATATATGTCATTTAGAATAAAAATACAGGTGTATATATATAATATATATATAATTTAATATTAGAATTTATAAAACATGTGCATGTTATGCTAGAATATAAAACAATATGGTAGTTCTCTAATTTGATAACAAAACAAAAAACTGACCTAACATAGAGCTAGAAGTCATGTCCTAATTAATAAGTTTAGGTGTGTGTATAGTATGCTGTGTAGTTTTAGGTATGTCATATATAGGATAATTTAGTTAAGGTTGCTTGTATTTTTTATTTGTTTAAGGGCCAAAAGAGAAATTTTAGTTTGAGTTTAAATATTAATGTCTTAAGATTTATTTTATGAGTTTTATTTTAGTTTTTAGTTAATTACCACCTTTGTTTCTCACCGAGGTTGTAAGGTTTATTTCACCCTCCGTGTGGCTAACTTAATAACCCCTCGTAGGCCTAGGTTACCTAGTGGTAATCAATTTTGTTAAACTAATTTAATTGGTTGTAAATTAAAAAGAAAGGTGAGTTAAGTAGTTTCTTATTAATTAAGGGGTTAAATTAGTTAAGATTTTATCAACCGATTCGTGGCGTTATGCCACCAGGCTCGAGGAACCAGGCCTCCTTAGGACACGTAACCCCGCAGCCCGGAGTAGTCCATCCTAAAAACCCAATTGATATAATTATATTAAGAGTTTTATTTGGCTTTAAATCATTAATAATCAATTAATTTTAAAGTTTTAACACTCCATTAAATTCATTCGTGGCGTTGTGCCACGAGGCTCGAGAAACTAGGCCTCCTTATGACACTTAGCCCCGTAGCCCAGAGTAGTTCATCCAATAAAATTCATATTTGGAGTGAATGTTATGTATTAAGGGATTTGTTGATTTATTTTAAAAGGTTTGCTTAATGTTTGATTAAGGTTTGGATTTTAAAAGTCTTTTATTTTAATAAGTTTTAGTATAGGTTTACTCTCTTGATTTAGTCTACCTCTTTCAAGTTTTGGGTTGATTAGAGATTGATTAATAGATTTGTTAAACTTGATTTAAATTTTGTACTTTAGTGGTTAAACAAGTTAATTATTATTTGATTTAAAATTAGGTATTTTAATGCAATTTAAGAGTTGAATTATGAATGTTTTTATTGATTGATTATTAATGAGTTAAGGAACACTAAACCTAGAAAAACATGTCACTAAGTTTATGTTTTGATGTATCTATCTTATAGGGAGCATGCATCATAAGTATATTTTTTCTAAGACTCAATCCTTAATTTTTGTCCTTAGGTGTCACTAGTGTTATATGGGACAAAATGAAGTATTTTTCTAACCCTTTTAGACATTCGTACATGTATCAAAAAATTTAGGGATCTATGAATGAAATAAGACAATAAATAAAAAAGTAGTAGAAAGATGAGAAGTAAAGAGAAAGACGACAAAATGTCAAAAGGAATGAAAATAATAATAATAATAAAAGAAATATATCCTTCTTATTATTGGGCATACCTTTTTGAAGTCAAGCATGCCTCTAAAACGTCATTCACCCCAATTCCATATAATGTGAATAGGGAAGAAGGTGTTTTTTGTGCCCTTCACTGTTGTCACATTCCAAACAAAGCACTCAAGAAAACCAGACTCAATTACATATACTATTTCCCACATAAAACTCAAAACTAGCGAAGGGGAAACAAGCTCCCAAAATTAAAACTCAAATAAACTTTCACCCCACATTTATCCAAACTCAACTCTAAAAGCAAACATAAAGAGAAGAAAAACAACTCACATATGAAATATCACTTTATTCAAAAAAGATATAAAGAACTCTTCAGCACAAAGCCATTTATAAAATTTTCGATCCCAAAATAGCTTATGAAAAACTTCCAAATCAAACGAAACATAAAATCCCTGCACAAACAATCCACCAAAACTCTTTCCGACACAAAACAAATGAGTGCTCTTATATTTCAATATAGAATGACTTGTAGACCTTTTCAATCATAAAGCAAAACATAGTTCTTACCAACATAAGACCAACCAAAGCTCTTTCAAACGCAAAATAAACCAAAACTCTTTTCAACACAAAACAAATCATATGTCTTTCAAATAAAGAAGAAAGCCATCCATCTTTCAAATATGAAACAACTTACAAAATTTTCCAACATACAGTAAGTTATAAGATTTTTGCATAAAACAAATCATGAAGTTTTTTTTTCCCATCTCAAAGCACAAGTAATGAAAGAATTAGTAGAAAGGGAAAGGGAAAGATGTAAAGAGAAAGAGGGAGAAAAGGAGCTATGTCTTTCTTTCTAATCATTTACAATTATCATCCACTAAGTCAAGTTTTTAACATGCTCCCCTTCCCTATACTTAATAGAAACATTTCAAATAACTACACTTCCACTCATGTAAAGATGCACTTTCATGTAACTACTACTCTTCAAACAAACATATAGCATAAGATAGTGCAAAAGCATTTCTTTAACATCTCAAGTAAGTAATGCAATGTAAGAAGATGCCTTTAAAAGATTACAAATAAAGCTTTGAACATGTATCAAACCTTCCCTTTTGTACTCCCACCAATGCCATGATAGTGAAACTATGTATATTAAAAAAAAAGATACCATATTCCTTAAGTGAAGCAACAAAACCACACACCCAACATAAATCTGAAACTCAACTGTTTAGTAAAATCATTATTAGGAGGTTTTGATATCAATTTACTTTCTCCAAAGGTTTAAAAAAACATGCTCTAACAACATAAATAACATCATATTGACTTTACCAAACACATCTATCCTCCAGCAAGCTCAAGTCTCCAACATATGTCACATTCTACCCAAAACTCATAAGAAATGTTCCAAATAACTATTCATTTTTTGTCATGCAAAGGAATGATTCCACACATTATTCTTTTGAAAAAAAATAACAAACAACATAAGAGAGTGCAAGATGTTTCTTTAAGGGCTCAATATACCAAGTTATTAATATGACATAGAAAAGAGGCTTTGGGAGGTCACAAATAAAGTTTTGAGCACATGCCAAACTATTTCTCCCAACTCTAATATGGTATCATAACAAAGCCATACACATTTGAGAATGAGAAGCCAAAAACATCATTTCTCTAAATCAAATAACAAGCAGACAACCCACTAGAAATTGAAATCCAACTAAAATATAATTCTGAGGAAGAAGTTTGATGGAAATTTGTTCTCCATGGCTCAAGAAATATTCCAATGTGATTAACATGCCCTTCCATATAAAGCTTAAATAAACGAAGAGGAATCAAAATTTAAGAAATTGCAAAAGCACCTCAAAATCGACCAACCCTCTTATAGCTAAATATGCATCCAATCCATTTATTTTGTTCCAATCCAACTCTCATTTATTTCTTTTTTTTTTCTAAGAATTCATATCCGTCAATATGACCCTCATCATTCTCATCATTTATTATGGGAAATCAACATTCATCAAGCCTTCATAGAAATCATATACATATGGTTTGCCCTCAAATTGACTCATGTTTACAACTCAATCATATTGTGCATGATAAGTTTCCAAACTTCGTATACAATATGTAGGATTTTCATAATAACAAAATATAAATCAAATTGATTTAATGATAATAAGATCAAAACATTAGTAGATAGGTTAATTCAACCATGGCTAATAAAGTATGACAATCATTTGCATGTATATTCTTAAGCAAAGCCATATAGTCCAAGCTCATGGCCCTCTGGGAGACATAAGAACGATGAGATGTTAATATGCTCTCTTAGTATCCTCATTTTATCAAAGTTTATACATGTATATCTCTAGTAGGCATTACTACAAACACCTCCCATACACTTAATAGAATGTGCCACAATTTTCTATCACCTACACATGAAGTTCTAATCACATTACATGATGTAAGCTAGCAACAAATATAGATTTTATACACCAAAGTTCTGATTTCAAACAGCATAAACCATGTCATATGTCTCATTCACATTCCATGAGGTTATCCTAGTAATATTTCTAGAGAAAACCCTTTGTAGGTTAGAGAACCTACATTCCAAATGAGTGCAGATTTTTTTAATTCCATAACATGAAAGTTAATTTATTAACCTAGAAAGAAGAGTAAGATGAGGAGTGCAAGAAGAAAGTAAAGAAGAAAAAGAATGAAGAAGAAGAAGAAGAAGATATAACTGTTGTAGAAGAGAGAGTTTCGGTTAGGGTAAGAGGTGGTTTGTGACCTGGGCTTGGATTTGACCCGAGACGTCGAGTGGAGGTCAGATGCAGTCGCGTGGGAGAGGGAGGCGTCGGTTTGGAGTGGGAGTTTCGTCTAAGACTCGGCTTTCTCCTGGGAGAGATTTGTTCCACTAGGTTTCCCAAACTCAGAGAGGGAGCTAGAGGCCTCAGTGTCGACTAGGGTAGAGAAGATGTCGGGTCTAGCTTGGTCCGAACGGAGGGAAGGTGGCTTCGATTTCGCTGGTCACACGAGAGAGAGGAGGGGGCGGACCTCTTCAGTTTAGGATACGGGAATGATAGAGAGGAAGCAGGGATTCGGCCCTTGTCCGAATAAGAGGAGATCGAGAGCCAGGTGGCAGGGTCTCTAAATGGGAAGAAGAGAAAGGGATTTCAATGCCGAATCCCTTTTGCTTGGGAGCCTTCTCCCGGATGAAATACATGCCATAACTCAATCAAGAAGCCCTCCCTTTTCTATCCATCAATGCAGCGGCTTTTTCACGCGAATAGGAGCTGCAGGCTGCCAAAGTTCAGAGAGGACATTAGATAGCCCACGGATTCAATTTTGGCCATTTGATCAAAATTATGGATTTGGAAAATGGCTTGAAATAATCATAAAGTAAATAGGTATGGGATCAAACTTGGATCAGGCTTATTAGGTTGAAATCAGGTTCAGATTGGGCTAGATCAAGTCAGACCCGAGTACAAATTTGACTCAATCTCAGTCAGTTTAGGTTCGAGCAGATTCAATAGATTTAATCATATAAAGCTAAACCCAAAATCGGCATCAATCAAAAATAAAATCAGGCTTGACGTGACCTACATGAATTGATCATAATTGATTAAGTGCAGTCGAGTCATATTCGACTTGATTCAGGCCAATTTGAACTTAATATAATTTAATTAATGCAAATTTAATTAAATTAAGTTGAGATTAGTACTAATTCATCTTGGATATAACTCATCTTGACTAAATTAAATCGATCAAGCATGGTCGAGGGCAAAGCATACAAAAATCGAGGTCAACAAATACAACCCCAATAGGTGCGGTGAATGTCAAGTGAACCGCACGTGTTGGCATTGACTTCCCTATCTTTAGGAATATGTAACCTTAGAGTCAACTAAAGAGACTCACTAAGAAGATGCAATCCTACAACTAGATAAAGAGACTCACTAGAAAGATGCAATCCTACAATCAACTAATGAGAATCAAGAAGCATAAAATCACACAACAATCATACAATAAGCATCCCATAATGTTTTGAACATACAATCACACCGTGATCGTGCAAGCGTTTAATGATGGATGATCATTCAATCATGCAATCATCATCAAATTACACAATAATCATATAACCATAGAATCATTATATATTTATATCACAGTAATCTTATCATCAAATCATGCAATAGTCATGTATACCCATGATATCATACAATCAAGCACTTATCACATACTCGTGTCACAATCAATTAATTATATAGCAATAATCAAGTCACACCATAATTATGCTATTATATAGTAACCACACAACTATGCGATAAATATTCGATAAACATATAATCATAATGAACCACACAATAATAAGCAAATGGTCGTGTAATAGTCACTAACAATCATATAACTATACAATGATCATGCACTTACACAATAATCAAACAATCTTTATTATGATCACACAATAATGCAACTATCATATAGTTATGCAATTGTTACATGATCATGCAACAAACTCAAGTAGGCAACAATCACTCAATGTTATGCTCACACAATCATGCAATAGTCATCAAATCATGCAATTATCATACAGTCATGCAACAATTAAGTCATATAGTGCTCACCCAATCATGCAAATATGGTGGGATATAAGAGATAAAGAAACACAACACTCACCTAACCAACCTAAAATAGTTAGAAAGAGTGAGGAAAATAATTCAACAATCGCTCAGAAGGTCAACAACCTCTAGGGAAACTCAACAACCACTAAGAAAGTCAACAACCACTCGTCTGAAGACCCAATAGTGAAGCAAATAGAAGGAATCACCTCTGGTTGGAACATATTACTAAACATATAATAATGAACGAATTCAACAATCACATGGTACATACATCAAGGTGATGTAGAAAGGACATGAAACACTCAACGATCAGCTGACGCATATATCGAGGTGATATAAAGAGGACAAGGAAGCACTGAACGATCACCCGATGCATCTACCAAGGTGACATGAAGAGGACAAAGAAACACTTGACGATCACCCAGCGCATCTGTCAAGATGATGTGAAGATGATAGAAAATACTCAATGATCACCTGATGCATCTGCTGAGGTGATACGAAGAGGACCAGAAACACTCGATGATTACTTAGAGCACACGTCTAAGGTGATGCGAAGAGAAAGGAATTCAATAATTCACTTGAAAATCATATCAAATAATAAAGAGCAATAATCACATGAAAGCAATAAGGAAGAATAACCAAAGATAAGAAAATCATCTATCTGCCTGACCACATCACAACGAGATAATAGAGAAAAGAAAAGGGGTCCCACATCCACCTGACCATATTCACAATAGTGAATGGGGACAACTCAATGCTCGCATGACCATATTCGAAATAATGAAATACGGAGTTAAAAGGGAGAGAGTTTTATATTTACCTGACTATATTCATAACAATGAATGAGAATGGCTCAATATTCACCTGACCATATTTGCAATAACAAATAAATAGCCCCCCCCCCGAAGTCTAATACCTGTCTGACCATATTCACAATAGTAGAGCAAAACAAAGAAGTAATCCAACATCCACTTGACAATATTAGCAACAACGAATGAGGATGATCCAAAGTTTACCTGACCATATTTGAAACGACAAAATAAATGGTCAAAGAAAAGGGGAGTTCAACATTCGCCTGACCACATTCGCAATGACGAATGAGAACAGTTCAATATCCACTTGACCATATTTGTAACAACGAATAAAGAGCTTCCCCCATGTCTAATGTCTTCTTAACCATATTCACATCAGCTGGAGAAAAGAGAAAGTCCAATATTCACTTGATCATATTCGTAACAGTGAATGAAGACGACTCAATGTTTGTCTGATCTCATTCAAAATGACAAAATAAAGAGTCACTAGAAAACTCAACAACCCCCAAATAAGAAATAAAAATAGGGGGAATGAAGAGGTGGTGAAGTATGCCTCCTAGGGACTCTGTCGGGCACCCAACCAAAAAGGGGAGTTCAACATTTGCCTGACTATATTCACAACGACAAATGAGAATGGTTCAATATCCACCTAACCATATTCGCAACAACGAATAAAGAGCCCCCCCTAAAAGTCTAATGTCCACCTGACCATATTCAAAATAGTGGGACAAAAGAAGAGAGTTGAGCATTCACTAGACCATATTCGTAAAAATAAATGAGGACTACCCAATGTCTGCCCGACCACTTCGCAACAACGAGACAAAGGATAAAAGAAAAAGGGGTTCAACATTCACCTGGCCATATTTGTAATGGCGAATGAGAGTAGCTCAGTATCCACTTGACCATATTCGCAATAACGAATAAGGAGCTTACCCCAAAAGTATAATGTCTTCCTGACCATATTTGAACGGTAAGATAAAATAAAAAGGATCCAACATCCACCTGACTATATTCGCAACGGTGAATGAGGACTACTCAATGTTTGACTGGCCATATTTGAAATGATATAATAAAGAGTGAAAAGGATATTGATTGGCAAAAGGGATCCCTTGAATATAGGAATTCACTAGCAAAATTGAATGGAAAATCTCTCCCATGGGTTTGTCCATGAAGGAGCAAAGACATAGAATGATGATGAACACTTACATGCAAAATCAAGTAAAAGCTATCATGATATCAATATGGGAAAGAACATAATAGAACAATCATACATAGAAAGATTCAAGGGGAAGAACCCAACTGAGAATGAAATAAGAACTTGAATGGAAGAGTGACTTCCAAAATAAGTGAGAAAAAACTCAATAACTTGAATAGGATAGTGACTTCCAAGAAAGTGAATAAAATTAACAACTTGAATGATAGGGTGGCTCCCAAACAAATAAGCAAAACATAGAACTTGAATGGGAGAGTGGCTCCCAAACAAGTGAGCAAAATCCATAACTTGAATGAGAGAGTGGCTCCCAAACAAGTTCCCAAGCAAGTGAACAAATTAACAACTTGAATGGGAGAGTGGCTCCCAAGCAAGAAATGGCAGCATATATGATATTAGGAGAATAAATGCACGCCAAATGGTTGTTTCTAAGAAAAATAATCATAACTCAAAACATCTAGGATTCAAAAGAGAAAGGTGCAATCAAGGGAAGAATCACAACAGTCCATAAGAATGATTTATAATCAAATGTTGGGGTCCAAAAATCTTCATTCATGAATTTTCAAAAGAACAAGATGAATATTCAAACAAAATTAGTAGTGGTGACACTAAGAGATGCTAAACACTCACTATTTAATTGAGATAAGTTTAATTCCCATAATTTTCAAAGAATAAAAAAGTTTTATCAAAGAGTAAGGGCATTATTTTTAAGAATGAAAGATTTACCTATTGATTATTTGGACCAGATAAAAATGATATATGAGACCAAATTTGAAACTTCAGTAAGATATGGGTTGACTCCATCTAAACCCAAAAAGGCTAGGAATTTAAAATCTGCTAACCCAAGTCAAGCTCCCTACAAGCCAAGCTGGGCTCTCTCCCTTATATGTATTTTTTTAAATTAAAATCTAATTCAAAAATATTTAAATTAAAAGAAAAAATTAAATCTTCTCAATATTCTTGCATATAAAGTATTCTTATATCCAATAGGATATTATTACATAATGATGATTCCAAAATTATGATTTTCAAACTCAAGTATTAAAAATATCAAAGGATACATGAGTTTTCTGAGATAAAGATTTACAAGAAAATAAAGTCATTTATTTATTCATTTTGGGCTCACTTTTTACCCAATTTAACAACTTTGGTGAACATTGTACCTATCTTTTTTTTGCCCACTTTACGTATCTTATTCATTTTGATACACTCTGTGCATCTTTTATTTCGGGTCACTTTGTGCCTCTTTTAATAATTTTGGTGAACATTGCGCCTTTTTTTTAATTTTATAATTGACTTCTTTTCTAAATCTTTAAAAAAACTTTTTCTCGGTTATAAAATCATATTCTAAATATAAGAGAAGAAAACTCACTCTCTTATATAAGGAAGAATAACCTACAAAACAAACTTGATCCTAAAATAAGAATGAACAACTTAATTAAGAAAATTATGAAGTGTATTTATCAGTATGCAAAAGAAGTCTATGAGATAGAAAGTTGCAAGATAATTGATAAAATTTTTATTTCTAAGCCCAATTTCAATTTTCCAAAGATTTTAGTTTAAAAATGGAGTTATCCCATACAAGGGATGGGAAGGAAAGTACATGCTCTTTTTATGGATCATCATAAAAAATGTTCTTTAAGTGTTTAAAGGAGTCAACCAACACTTACTACATATTTTAAATAAAAAATGGAGGTAAATTTTCATTTACAAAGATAAGTCACTTACTCTCTAAAGAAAATTCCCTCAAAAGGTTATCTTATATTTTAAACTCTAAAACCTTTCTCAAGTTAACTTTTCTTTTGAAAAATTTGCATATATCAATTTTATGAACCTTTTCATTGAAAATAGCATTTGAATTTTTATTTGGACTGGTATGAATCAAGATCTAGTCTAAAATAACTCAAACAAGGGAGATGATAAAGATTAGAGTTTATGCTAAGCATATGAATCGTGCAATCAAGAAAAGAATATGAACTTTTATTTGAAACAATATAAGTCAAGATTAAGTCTAAAAGAATTCCAGTTAGGAATTGATAGATATTAAAATTTTGATTTGAGTAAGGATTGAAATAGATTGATCTGGATTTGAATTTGAAGTTTAAGAGCAAAGATTTAATAAACTCAAAATTTAAATCAAATCTTTATATATTAAAAAGATCTAATCTTCACTAATGATGAAGAGAAGTGAGTGGAGTAGAAGAGAAGAACTCAAACTAGGAACCAAACTAGGAATACCTACAGAAGTGAATAATACAACATACGAAGATGGAGAGAGAAACCTATCCCACCTTGGTCGTCAGAAATTTGTGGGTCTCCAAAAGGATGCTGCTCATGGGTTTTGAATGCAAAGAGTACACTGCATTATCTAGTAGGACAAAATGATTGTAGGCCTTTACACTCGACACAAGCAGGCCAATGAAAGAGCAGATGTAGTTATACATACGATTAGCTATAGAAGATAGCTGCTTTCTCCTACACACTTTGATGGATAATAATATATATAACCCAAAACATCACGACATTTACCACATTCGATACATCAGCTCGAATGGAGTTTATTTGATGTGATGATCGGTTTTCTATGGGCGTAAGCCCTCATGGTTAATTATATCCTAGGTCTTGACTTAGAAAAACACTCAATTAAGGATAATGTATTATTCTCTTCTTAATTTAGTATACAAATAAAGTTTCTAAATTCTATTTGAAGAGAATAAACTATTCTATTTATCCTTAGTGATGACTATATCTTTTTAGATGAATAAAGATATGACTAAAATTTTGAGTTTAAAAGATCAAAAATTAAGTTCGGTATCATAGGAGAAATGATAGCCTCAGAATTCATCAAAGATGAAAAGAAATATACTAAGGGGTGTACAATATGGGCTTATGCTTTCTTGGAGTGAGCTGCCAGTTAACATTCTAAACACAATCAATTTTCCTATATGTATGTAAGATAGGAAGACTTTATCCTAAGGAATGTTTGTAGTTCAAAAGGTTTAAATCAAAGACTCTATAATATGCAAAAAATTATACCTAGCACCATATATGATGCATAAAATAGATACATAAGTAAAAATACCCTTATGACTATTGAAAGATAAGATGACATTTTCACTTGAGCAATACTAATGTAATGCATACATGTAAGTAAGGTACACTGTGAAGCAAAATATATAAAAATGCATGCATGACATACAAAGAATAGAAAAAATAAATAAACTCGCCAAGGATACCCTCCAGGCAAGGTACCCGCTTCACATCATAATAAAAAGCCATCTTAATGGTGCCCACTTCATGTGGGAAAATAATAATGCCCATGGCACAAATAGGTAGCCTACACTACAGGCCTAAAATGACCCTAATAGTCTCTAGGGCTCACAGAAGGTGGGAGGTATCATACTCAAAATCGAAAGAAAGTGAAACATCCTAATGGTACCTACTTCATGTGAAAAAAATAGCGATGCATATAATATAAATAGATGGGCCTACACTATAGGCCTAAGGTGACTATAAGGGTATCTACGGCTCACAAAAGGGAAGCAAGTTTTAGCCTATAGGACCAAAGGTTCATTAGTGCACTAACCTATATCCAGCTACCTAAACATGCTAGAACATATATTAAATTAAAAGTTATTAACAAGATGTGTGTGATGTGTAGTAGTTTTGATATATAATTAAGAGTTTTTTTTACAAATTGTAGGGACTATACCTGACCGTAGTGCCCACTCAAAAGCTTATAAGTAAATGGTCTCATTTGATTCTCGACCATATAAGACCCGATATATCTCGCAAGATAAGATAAAAGAGAAATATACATGTGAGCGTAGATGTCTTTCAAAAAAAAAATATAGGTAAATAATATATATATATATATATATATATATATATAACTCATAGGAAATTTATAAAACATGTACATGTTATTGCTAGAATATAAAATAATATTGTAGTTCTCTAATTTGGCAAGAGTAATTGACATTGAATAATAAAACAAAACACCGGCCTAACCTAGAGCTAGAAGTCATGTCCTAACAAATAAGTTTATATGTATGTGTAGTAGGCTTTGTAGTTTTGGGTATGTCCTATGTAGAATGATTTAGTTAAGGTTGCTTGTATTTTTGATTTATTAAAGGGCC
Organism: Dendrobium catenatum; assembly: GCF_001605985.2. Classification (NCBI taxonomy): domain Eukaryota; kingdom Viridiplantae; phylum Streptophyta; class Magnoliopsida; order Asparagales; family Orchidaceae; genus Dendrobium; species Dendrobium catenatum. Next base: position 2,759,172 of record NW_021320019.1, on the reverse strand, counting down.
AAAAAAAATAGTTTGAGTTTAAATATTACTGTCTTAAAATTGATTTTAGGAATTTTATTTTAGTGTTTAGTTGATTACCACCTTTGTTTCTAACTGAGACCATGAGGTTAATTTCACTCTTTGGGGCTAACTTAATAGCCTCGTAAGCCTGGATTATTCAGTGGTAATTAATTTTGTTAAATTAATTTAATTGGTTGAAAATTAAAAAGAAAGGTGAGTTAAGTAGTTTATTATTCATTAAGGGATTAAATTAATTAAGTTTACTATCAACCGATTCATGGCGTTGTGCTACCAGGCTCGAGGAACCAGGCCTCCTTAAGACACTTAGCCCCGTAGCCCGGAGTAGTCCATCATAAAAACCCAATTGATATAGTTATATTAAGAGTTTTATTACAGTTTAAATCATTAATAATCAATTAATTTTAAATTTTTAGCACTCCATTACATTTATTCGTGGCGTTGTGCCACTAGGCTCGAGGAACCAAGCCTCTTTAGGACACTTAGGCCCGCAGCCTGGAGTTGTCCATCCAATAAACTTCATCTTTAGAGTGGTTGTTATATATTAAGGGATTTGTTGATTGATTTTAAAAGATTTGCTTAAGCTTTGATTAAGATTTGGGTTTTAGAAGTCGTATATTTTAATAAGTTTTAGTATAAGTTTACTCTCTTGATTCAGTCTATCTCTTTTAAGTTTTGGGTTGGTTAGAGATCGATTAAAAGATTTATTAAACTTGATTTATGTTTTGTACTTTAGTGGTTAAATAATTTAATTATTGTTTGATTTAAAATTAGGTGTTTTAATGCATTTTAAGAGTTAAATTATGAATGATTTTATTAGTTGATTATTAGTGAGTTAAGGAATACTAAACCTAAGAAAATGTGTTACTACGTTTATGTTTTAATATCTCTATCTTATAGGGAGCTTGCATCACAAGTCTATATTATTTAAGACTCAGTCCTTAATTTTTGTCCTTAGGTGTCACTAGTGTTCTATGGGACAAAAGAAAGCATTTTTCTAACCCTTTTAGACATTCATACATGTATCAAAAGGTTTAGGGATATATGAATGAAATAAGAAAATAAACAGAAAAGTAGTAAAAAGATGAGAAGTAAAGAGAAAGACAACAAAATGCCAAAAGGAATGAATGAAAATAAAAATAATAATAACAAAAAGAATGTATGCATCTTATTATTGGACATACCTCTTTTAAGTCAAGCATGCCTCTAAAACACTCTTCACCCCAATTCAATATAATGTGAATAGGAAAGAAGGTGTTTTTGATGCCCTTCACTGTTCCCACGTTCCAAATAAAGCACTCGAGAAAATCAGACTCAATTACATATACTATTTTCCACATAAAAGAGGAATCCTCAAGCTTAAGTTCCCTAAAGATCACCTGTATGATGTCGATCAACTAAGGAAACAGGTCAAATCCTCTTTCCATTCCATTAAGGACATTAGCACCTGTAAACCTTTAGAAGTCCTTCACATGAATTTATTTGGAACCATTAGCACTACCATCTTTAGGGGAAAAGTCTTTGGATTTATAATAGTTAATGACTACTCGAGGTTAACTTTGATTAGATTCCTTTCGCATAAAAGTTAGTCATTCAATGAATTTAAATCTTTCTCCTCTTTGATTCAGAAAAAGTTAGGTGATCTTTACCATCCATAGTGACCATGTGAAGAGTTTGAAAATGAGAAATTTTTAAACTTTTGTGAGGATCAAGAGATTAGTCACAACATCTCAGCTCCTAAGACCCCTTAGTAGAACAGGGTAGCTGAAAAGAAGAATAAGACCTTAGTAGAAACTACTAGAGTCAGGCTTGCTGAGTATTCACTTCCAAAATACTTTGGGCTGAAGCGATAAATATAACTTGTTATGTATTGAATATGATGAATGTTAGATTCATACTAAATAAGACACCCTATGAGATCATTAATTGTAGGACACCCAACCTTTCTTACCTCCACGTACATCTTTGGTTATAAGGTTTTTATTTTAAATATTGTGAAATCACTTAAGAAAATTCAATCCAAAATTTGATGGAGTGTTCTTAGGTTATTCATGTGTTGGAATATACTTTAAATTATTTAATAAGAGGATATTGGTGGTGGAGGAGACTACTCATATAGTGTTTGATGAATCTAATTCTTAGAAGTCTAGAGTAGAGGAAGAAGGTGAAGAAGGTAAGATTATCCAGGGAAAATAAGCTCCCAAAACTAAAACTCAAATAAACTTTCACTCCATATTTATCCAAACTCAACTCTAAAAGCAAACACAAAGAGAAGAAAAACAACTCACATATGAAATATCACTTCATTCCAAAAAGATATAAAGAACTCTCCAACACAAAGCCATTTATAAGATTTTCAATCCCAAAATAACTTATGAAGAACTTCCAAATCAAACGACACATAAAATCCATACACAAAAAAAATCCACCAAAACTCTTTTCAATACAAAACAATCGAGTGCTCTTATATTTGGCGTGGGATATAACTAAGAAAATTTTATAAGACTTTTCGTAAAATTTCCAACAATAGCGTGACTCATGAAACCTTTTCAATATAAAATGACTTGTAGACCTTTTTAATCATAAAGCAAAACATAGCTCTTACCAACATAAGACCAACCAAAGCTCTTTCACACACAAAATAAACCAAAACTATTTTCAACACAAAACAAATCATATGTCTTTCAAATATATAACAAAGCCATCCATCTTTCAAATATGAGACAACTCACAAAATTTTCCAACATACAACAAGTTCTAAGATTTTTGCATAAAGCAAATCATGAAGTTTTTTTTTTCATCTTAATGCACGAGTAATGAAAGAAGTAGTAGAAAGGGAAGGGGGAAGAAGTAAAGAGAAAGAGAGAGAAAAGAAGCTATGTCTTTCTTTCTAATCATTTACAATAGTCATCCAACAAGTCAAGTTTTTAACATGCTCCCCTTTCCAATACTTTATAGAAACATTTCAAATAACTACACTTCCACTCATGTAAAGAGGCACTTTCATGTAACTACTGCTCTCCAAACAAACATATAGCATAAGATAGTGCAAAAGCATTTCTTTAACATCTCAAGTAACTAATGCAATGTAAGAAGATTCCTTTAAAAGATTACAAATATAACTTTGAACATGTATCAAACCTTCCCTTTTGTACTCCCACCAATGCCATGATAGTGAAACTATGTATATTAAAAAAAAAGGATATCATATTCCTTAAGCCAAGCAACAAAACCACGTACCCAACATAAGTTTGAAACTCAACTATTTAGTAAAAATGCAATCATTATAAGGAGGTTTTGATATCAATTTGCTGTCCCTAAAGGTTAAAAAAAAACATGCGCCAACAACATAGATAATATCATATTGACTCTACCAAACACATCTATCTTCCAGCAAGCTCAAGTCTCCAACATATGTCATATTCTACCCAAAACTCATAAGAAACGTTCCAAAAAAAATTATTCATTTTTAGTCATGCAGAGGAATGATTCCACACATTCTTCTTTCCAAAAAAAAAACGTTCCAAAAAAAATTATTCATTTTTAGTCATGCAGAGGAATGATTCCACACATTCTTCTTTCCAAAAAAAAAAAAAAAACAATATAAGAGAGTGCAAGATGTTTCTTTCAAGGGCTCAACATACCAAGTTATTAAAATGACATAGAAAAAGAGGCTTTGGGAAGTCACAAATAAAGTTTTGAGCACATGCCAAACTATTTCTCCCAACTCTACTATGGTCTCATAACAAAGCCATACACATTTGAGAATGAGAAGCCAAAAGCTTCATTTCTCTAAATCAAATAACAAGTAGACAACCCACTAGAAATTGAAAATCCAACTAAAATATAATTCTGAGGAAGAAGTTTGACGAAAATTGTGGTCAACAAAAAGTTTCCTAAAAAGAAAACAATGGAGACATCAACAGTAGAATAAGGGTAAGTTTTATAAGAATACGAAAGTTTCTAATGATGTAATTTATTATGAATGCAAAAAAACTGAACATATTAAATCCAATTCTCGGAATCTCAAAGCTAATCCTAATAAGGAGAAAGTTGAGCAAAAAAGTAAATGTTAAGAAGAGCAAGAAAAGACTGTAGAGAGCTTTTTGGGTTAACTCAGCTAAGGACTCCATAGAAACAGAAGCAAAAGAGGAAGTCACAAACTTGAGTTTAATGCAGATAAACTTGATCAGTCGGATCAAGAGGAGGTAAGTGATTTATCCTATGACAAGTTATTTAAAGTTTATGAGAAAATCCATATTGCATATAGGAAACTCAAAAAATTGCATGCTAAACTGAATATATAATTTTTAAATTTACTAAAATAGTATGAAATCCTTAGGAAAGATCATGCATCAATAGATAGCAACTATATGACATTATTAGATGAATTTGATGATTTGAATAATAAATATGATTTATTGAAAACATCTTATAATAATCTTAAAAATGAATATAATGTGTTTATAAATGAAATAAATTAAAGAGAACATGAGTTAAGAGTTGGCAAAGCTATTTTAGAAAGCACAAACTCATATCTTAATGAGAAACTAAAAGCTCTTAAGAAAAATAGGACACCCTGTATACTTGAATAATTTTCCACTCCTAATCAGATGCATAAAATTTCAAAACCTAAAAAAAGATAGTATAACTCACATAGATTGGTAAATTCATTTCCTTGAGTTAAATATTTTTCATATGGAATGATTGGTTATATATCTCACACTTGTAAAATTCATAGTAAATCGCATCTAGTGTAGAGACCTAAGATATATAAAACACAACATATCAAGCATGGATCTAGATTATCATTGCCAAGATGTGAACCAAAATTCATTTGTTTTTCCAAGTCTAATGGTCAATAATTTAATTGAAATGCTCTCATAAAATTCCTCATGAGAGTATTTGGTACTTGGATAGGAGATGTTCGAAGCACATAACTAGAGATACAAATCAATTCATATCGCTAGAAGTCAGGAATGGAGGTAAAGTGATATTGGGAGACAATACTACAAGGAAAGTGGTAGGTATAAGTATGATTGACAACAAAAAAATAATTTTTTATTGAGAATGTATTACTGGTAGAAGACTTAAAATATAACTTATTGAGTATTAGTCAGCTTTGTGATAAGGGCTATAATATTAATTTTTTCCTACAAGCTGCATTATAAGCCAAAATAGAATTGATGTGTTGCATGGAAATAAGGTAAATAACATATACATACTTGTTTTAAATTTTTTTAAATCATTCAATACTTTTTTTTCTCAAAATAATCATTGATGAATCTTGGTTATGTCATAGAAAACTTTGTCATACAAGTATAAAAAATCTTAGAAAGATTGCCCAAAAATAGTTATTTGGAAGGATACTCAAATTGACTTCAATAAGGATCACTTGTGTGATGCATGTCAATTAAAAAAACTGGTGAAGTCCTTTCATTCATTTAAAGATCTTAGAACTATCAAACCACTAGAAATCATTCACATGAATCTTTTTGGACTACGTAGCATTGTAAGTCTAGGAGACAAAGTTTTTGCGTATGTAATAGTTAATGATTTTTCAAGATTCACTTGGGTGAAATTCTTGTCTCATAAGAGTGAGTTATTTGATGAATTTAAAAAAAATTTAACATGGATTTAGAGGAAACTAGGGTATGAAATTTTATCAATTTAAAGTGATCATGGTATAGAATTTAAAAATAAAGAATTTGATGATTTTTATAGAGAACAAGAAATTGATCATAACTTTTTAGCACCTAGGATCACTAAGCATAATGAGATTATTTAAAGAAAGAATAGGACCCTGATAGAAGCCGCTAGAGCTATGTTAGCTGAATATTCACTTCAAAAATATTTTTGGGTTGAAGCGATTAGTATGGCTTATTATGTTCTGAATATGTTAAACATTAGATCCAAGTTGAATATGACATCCTATGAATTTCTTAAGTGGAGAACACCATATTTATATATTTTTAGATGTAAGGTGTTCATTCATAATAATGGTAAAACTATTTTAGGATATTTTAATACTAAATTTGATGAAGTAATTTTTGTAGGATATTCTAATTTTAGAATGAGTTATTTGATGAATTTAAAAAATTTTCAACTTGGATTTATAGGAAAGTAGGGTATGAAATTTTATTAATTTAAACTGATTGCGGTGGAGAGTTTGAAAATGAAAAATTTGATGATTTTTATAAAGAGCAAGAAATTGATCATAACTTTTTAGCACCTAGGATTACTAAGCAGAATGTGGTAATTAAAAGAAAGAATAGGACCCTGATAGAAGCCACTAGAGCTATGTTAGCTGAATTTTCACTTCAAAAATATTTTTGGGTTGAAGCGGTTAGTATGGCTTATTCTGTTCTGAATATGTTAAACATTAGATCCAAGTTGAACATGACATCCTATGAACTTCTTAAGAGGATAACACCTAATCTTTCGTATTTATATATTTTTAGATGTGAGATGTTCATTCATAATAATGGTAAAACTATTTTAGAAAATTTTAATACTAAATTTGATGAAGGAATTTTTGTAGGATATTCTAATGTTGGCAAATCCTACAGGATTTTTAATAAGAGCTCTTTGATAGTTGAGGAGATAACACAAGAAGTTTTTGATGAATCTGGTATTTCTAAAGAGCCAAGGTTGGAGGAAGAATATATTGAAGATATCTCGCAAGAAATTGAAAAGACAAATTTTGAAGAGAATGTTGGAATACAGAATAAATTGCCTAGATAATTAAAATTTTCTAAGAGTTATCATAAAGAATTAATTTTAGGTAAACCTAGTGAGGGTATTAGAACTAGGCATGGACTTAACAAAGAAATGAACAACTCTACCTTTATATTAATGATTGAACCCACTAATATAAATCAAGTACTTTCTGATAAATTTTAGATTTTTGTCATGCAAGAATAATTGAATCAATTTGTTAAAAATGATGTTTGAAAATTAAGTGAAAGGCATAATGATCAAAGTGTTATTAGATTTAAGTTGATATTCAAAAATAAAATTAATGATTCAGGTGTAGTGGTTAAAAATAAGGTAAGATTGGTGGCCAAGGATTATAATAAAATAAAAGGAATTTATTTTGAAGAAAATTTCCCCCTGTAGATAGACTTAAAGCAATAAGGGTCTTATTATCTTTTACTTGTTTTAAAGGTTTTTAATTATTACAAATGAATGTTAAGAATGCCTTATTAAATGTGGTGATATAAGAGGATGTTTATATTGAGCAACCTTCAAATTTGGAAAATTCAAAATTTCATAATCACGTGTTTAAATTTAAAAAGGTATTGCATGGACTAAAATAAGCACCTAGGGCATAGTATGAGAGGTTAAGTACTTTTTTACTAGAAATATCATTTGTTAAAGGAAGTGTGGATATCACTCTCTTCATAAAAAGGGTAGGAGATGACATACTCATTATTTAAATATATATTGGTGATATCTTATTTGGATCCATAAATAATAATCTTTGTGATGATTTTTTGAAAATAATGAGTAGTGAATTTGAAATAAGTTTGATGGGAGACTTAAGCTATTTTCTTAGTTTTAGCATAAAGTAGAATGAGGATGGAATATTTTTTAGTCAATCAAAGTATATTAAGGATATCGTCAAGAAATATGAAATAGATAGTGCTAAACCAATGAGTGCACTAATGAGTTTATCAATGCAGTTAGATAAGGACTCTAAAAATAAAATTTGTTGATAAAAAAAAATTAGAGGAAAAATGGGATCATTACTTTACATGACAGCTAGTAGACCAAATATTATGTTTAGTACTTGTTTATATGCTAGATTTTAATCTCATCTAAAGGAATCACATTTGACTGATATTAAAAGAATTCTTAGATATCTTTTAGGAACTCAAAACTAAAGGATTTGATATCATAAGCACAGCTCTTCGTTTGAAATCATTGAATTTTCTAATTTAAATTTTATAGGATATAGGATTAATCAGAAAAGTATTTCTAAAACTTATCAATTCAAAGGAAACTCTTTAGTTTCTTAGTCTAGTAAAAAACATTAATCAGTATCCCTTTATACTGCTGAAGTATAATACATTACCTTAGAAAGTTGTGTGGCACAAGTTCTTTGGTTAAAATAATAACTAACTATTTTATGATTTTCTATTAGCACTATTCTAATTTTTTTAGATAATACAAGTGTCATATGTATTTCAAACAATTCTATTCAAATTCTAGAACCAAGCATATATCTATATAAGGCATCACTTCATTAGAGATTATGTGGCTATTTGAGCAATTGAATTACACCATGTTGCTTCTAAGAATCAACTTACTTTTTTTTTTTTTTTTTTTTTTTTTTTTTTTTTGAGAATCAACTTACATATATTTTTATAAAACCATTAGCTTTTGAAATATTTAGCACCTTATGAACCATATTAGGTGTGATTGATCTTAATACTTAAAATTGAATTTCTGCAATTTAGATTTGTAATGTATTAATGTGTTTATTTTGTTTGTTTATTAGTTAGTTGTTGTTTATTTCTCTAGTTTGTGTTTATTATTATTTTATTTCGTTACTATTATTGTTATTTTTATTTTCATTATTGCTTGTCATTAATCTTGTGTGAATTTAAATAGAGTTTTATTTATCATGTCTTAAGTTTGGTTTTCTTTCATATTGTACAAACTTTTTCATATTATATGAATTATATAGACTGTACATGATTTTTTTCCTTTGATGACCACACAAAATTGAGATTTTTAATGCATATCATACTATACGATGTCATCATTGTCTGTACGATTAGTTACTTTTCTTATGTATGATTGTGGATGGTTTTCCAAATGTTAGTTATTTTTTATTGATCATACATACAAAATCCAATTTCATTTGTATGGTCCTGCTATTAGTTTCTCATGTGGATTAACCTAACCACAATATATGATCATTATTATTATGATCATTTCAGACGAATAGGTGTTCAACTATACGATCATCATGGAAAAAAAGGAATACAAAACAACTCCTCGGGAAAGTCAGTTTATTAAAAGTCATTTCATCTTTGGTCTTTTCCATTCATGTGTACGAAATTATCTTCATCACATATAATTTTAAAATCGTAAGTATGATCAAATTTTCATACTGTACGATTGATCATTTTTCTGTAAATTGAAAGGTATTTAATGATGTTTCTTGCAATCATCTTCAATCTCAAGCATCTTAAGTCCAAGCTTTAGAAATAGCCATCAGTAGCAAACGTCCACGAACTTCCAATGTCTCTTCCTCTTACCATGGTAGGATGAGAACTTTGTCTCGAAAGAAAATGAGGAAGCCTATACTCATTACTTTGAAGCTAAGATTACCCCCTCTCGTCTCCTAATTCAAAGAGACATTAACTTCCTAGTTATGCCTCTTTTTTCCTCAACTCAATTCTCTTTTATCCTCACTTTGATTTATATCTATCATCATGACACATTCCAAATTTTCCTTGCAAACATGAGAATGAATGAAGATCACACTATGATGGATTTTTATGTCTTTAAGCAGCGAGTTGAAATAACTAAGGAAGATTTAGACAACTTCTTACATCTTAGGGTTGAAGGGGTTAGGGCGCACACCGTAACCTCTGGATTTGATTTTGACTAGTTTGAAATTAACCAAACTCTTAGAGGTGTTTCTCAAATCAATCACCTTTTTCATGTGTATATCCTAAACTAAAATGCTAGAATCATCTAGAATATTTTGAGAATATCTATAATACCTAAAGCTGATGATCATATCAATCTAACTCCTTTATTATCTACTATCACATAACTTATCATGATCAACACTCGTATAGATGAAGCCCAACTGCTTATGGACTATATCTATAAGCTTTTTTATATTAAACTTCCTCACAATAGGAGAAACAAAAATGTGGCTTTAGGATATTTAGTTACCTACATTTTAGAAAAGAAGTACACTTTAATCCAGCCTTATTCTCCTACTCATGTTCCTATTTACTTTACTGATGCTTCTTTTCGAGCACTTTTTAACATGTTCAAGGATCTTAGGGAGAAGAATATGAGGGAGGAGCACTTGCACCAGCACCTGTACCTACTCTTGGACCCGATTCAAATTTCTATCAAGAGTTGGTCCAATAATTTGATATATTGGAATCTCATTTTGATTATTTTGATCAAATTGAGAATCACCTAAACTAGCATGATACTAGGTATAAAGAAGACATTGGGTGGATTAGAGGACAATTTGACTGTATCAGCATGCAAGTAGCTACAATAAATAGCTACTTTACGATGTTCACCCCTCAACCACCTCCAAACCAAGGTACCTCCGAATTTTAATTGTTACTCTTTATTGTACTTATCATTGAGATTTTATATTTTTTATTGAGATGTTTCTTTTGATCTTATATGTTGGCTTTACTATGTTGTGGTTCTTCCTTTTATGATATGATGTATTAGTTGTATGTGTTACACGTGTTAAATGGAATGATATTTTGACTTGTGTTGAAATTACTTTTCTTGAATTGTTTAAGTTTTTAGAGAAAATTTATTTGTAGATGATTTCTAGAATAAAATTTTAAATTACTTTTCTCTATAAATTAATTTCCTTGCAAAATTTAATCTCTCAATATTTTAAATTAAATTATAATTGGATGAAGATAAAAAGATCAATTTTATATTCTTATAGACAAATATTATTTAGCTATAATTGTTGTAAAATATGTCTTATTTTTATTTGATTTCTTCTTCAATGTATTTATTTTTATTGATTATTAAAATTTGTTTTAAGATTTATTGATATTGGAAAGACTGAAATTATAAAAAAATGCACAAAGCATGCCAGACTTCAAAAGATGCACAAAATATGCCACTAGTTTAAAAAGATGCACAATGCTCGCCAAAGTAAAAATATGCATAGAATTAGTGCAAACTAAAAAGATGCACAAAGTGTGCCATAAAAAAATTAAAAAGATGCACAATGTTGTCAATTGAAAGGTTCATACAGTTCTTTCTTTTATCTTTCTATCTCTTATACAAATTCATATAATCAGCAATAATCTCCACTATTGAATTAGAAACTAATTAATCATTATTACATCATTTTTCTAATAACTATTTTTATTTGATATGTCTAGAACACAAATAGTGAATCTGATTGATTTTTCTATCTTAATTATTCTTTGATTTAAAATTTGAGGCTTTACTTTTCATATTGGAATATTAATGTTGTATTTTCAAATAGTTTAATCTTCTTCTTAATCATATGTTTGATTTATCAATAGAAACTTATCTTTTCAAGAGGTACTTCCCTTTTTATTTTCTTCAAAAGGGCGAGTCATTAGATATTATTTGATGTTTTTTTATTTGTGTGTAATTATTTTTGTGTGATCTATGTGATATGTGTACTGTGTGCTTTGATGTGTATATTATGTGTGTTTTATTGTGTATGTTAATTTTAGGATCTTTTTAATTTATTATGGTTTTGATTTTCATTATAATCCTTTAAAAAAAAAAATGATCATTAATTGAAGGGGAGCTTAGGAGAAAAATTGCCTAGAGCGTTAACTCAAATAATAAATATTTTGCCATCATCAAAAAGTGGAAGATTATTACAAGTTAGATTTCAAAATTAAGTTTTATATCATGTGATTTTTATGATACCAAAATATTATTATTGTGATTACTGTTTCTCCTAACATAAATTGGATATATTTTATTTGTGTTATTTGTGTATACTAATATTTCAAGGAAATCATATATAAGACTGTCAAAGACTTCAATATAGATTAGATTATGGTTTCATGTAATGGAGTTTATAATTTTTTTTATTTTTCTTAAGTCTGAGAGAATGTGATTGTAATTGAGTAACCGTACAGAGACACACTAGGGGAGTGAGTTATAACTTTAATTTTTAAAACTGATCATATTGTATGATTTTTAATTTGTATAGGATGGTTTGTAATGGTAGTTCCTCTAAAACAAAGTTAATCAAATCATGCCAAGGAAAATTTTATATTTTTTGTATTGTACAATAATGTTTTCATACAAATAACTTAGAGAGTACAAAATGGGTACATACCAGTTCATTCCGAATGAACTCACCATTTTCAAACTGATCATATTATACGAAGTAGGGTTCATACAGATGACTCTTAGAGTATTAAATGGGTGCATACGAGTTTGTCCCAAATGATCTCTTCAATTTTTTAATTGATCGTACTGTATGATTTTAGATTGGTACAGATGACTCCTAGAGTATGAAATGTGGTCGTCCACATTCGTACCAAACGAAGCATGGTATTTTTAAACAACTCATACTGTATGATATTATGTTCTTATAGATGATTCACAATTTATGAATAAGGTTCTTACATAATCATACCAAACAAATTTGTTCAGTTTTCAAGTATTCATATCATATGATGTCTGATATTACGAACGACTGATAAAGTATCAAATTAAGTTTGTACAGGATCATACATAGATTTTTGAACTGTTTGTACGTATAAAGTACGATCGCGATGTATGATTTAAATTCATTTAACTTAAAATTTTTAGTTTTATGGACAATTTTTATTGTTTTTCACATATAAGAGTCCTAAAAACTTTCACCTACTATCTTTTAGAGTTATTATTACGAATTTCTTCTAAGAGTTAAGAAGGAGAGTATTTGGGAGAGTGTTTTAGAAGTGAAGATTGAAAGATTTTTTGAAAGAATTTTTTAGTGGTTTCAAAAAGTTACCCAAAGGTAATGATATATTGTTTGTTCTTCAAGTTTCTCCCTACTTCCTTGAAGGCTCTTAAGAGATGATTTTTAAAGAAGATCACAGTTTTCTATCATCACCTGGAGGATAAAAAAGGATGTTGGTTCTCTACCATCATCAGGAGGGTGAGAAAGGATAGTTTTTCTCTGCCGTCACAAGGAGGGTGATAAAGGATGTTGGTACTCTGTCATCAATAAGAGGGTGAGAAAGGACGTCAGTAGTCTACCACACCGAGTTGGTGGAAAAGAGGTTTTGTAAGGGCTTCTTTGCCTTGCTTTAGGAGCAAAGGGAGAGTCACTTTGATTTAGTGCAATACCTGAAGGAGTTTTTAGAGAGTAGATGCTGGTCAAGTTGGACCAAACGACTATAAAATTTATTGCTCTTCTGTTCTGATACTTTTTACTGCATTTCAATTTTATACACATTAGTTTGTTGTAGTTAAAAAACATTTTTTTGAAAATTTATTATTATACTAAAAAATTATAAATCAGTTTTCTAAAATCTAAGAGAATTTTTTAATTACTAATTCACCCCCCCCCCCCCCCCCCCCCCCCCTCCCTCCTCTTGGTTAGCCTTGGGATAATTTTATTAGGTATAACAACCTATTCGAATTTTCATATATGGCTCAAAAGGATAAAAGTGAAGTTCGATCAAATATCTAGCTATAATAATCTATATGAATTATCATTATTCTCATATTCAAAGTCTTATCAATAAATGATATATCTCCCTAAAGAAAGAAAATATCATTCATTAATAGTTATTCGTACATGATGATAACTGATTTTAATTCTCCTAAAGAAAATTAATTATGTTTTAAAATTTTATTTTTGACAAAGGTTAAAGTGGGTTCTGAATCTCATACGAGCGTAAGCCTCATAGTTAATTACATGTAGTAAACTAGGGTCTCTACAAATACTCTCGATTAACATAACAATAAAAAGTTTATTTACAGAATTATTATGAGTGATTTCAAATGAGGTAAAATTTTGAATTTCAATAAGGACATTATCAAATTGGAGCATTTATTTTAGGACTCAACAAAGAAGAAGTAGAAGATACTTTAAGATTCTGAAACAGATCATAAGTGTCCCAACCTAATCTTAGTTTTTAGATTATGTTTCCGAAGGTTGGGATCTTATAATTAAAAATCTACCTTGGATCCTAAATCTATTTTTGATACTGAACGATGGGGGCCCAAACCTAACTAATGTAGTGCAAAATCTAGACTTACCTTGGTCTAAATTAGGGAGCCAACTAATCACCTAGTCAATTTAAAATTTATGAGTCTCGTCTTAAAAGAGTGGTAGGGATGTTGTTATTAAGTTTGTTGAGAATTGGGACTGACATCTAGAGTAGATTTTTATTGGTTCCTTGACTTATGCGGGGTGAAAATATTTATCTCAAATGTAATTAAGATTTAAGATACCTTTAATTAGATTTCAATGTAATGCATGGTGGTCAACTTGATTAAATGCATAGAATATATATGAAGCATTTTTTTAAAAAAGGCTTAAAATTTATTTTTTTAGTGACCCTTGAAAGATCTACTCCCTCAAAGGTAAGGTGGTCTACCATAACCACAAGCTAAGAGGTGTCTAACAAGGACGAGAAAGTTAAACTATGATAATGCTGACTCCTGGTGGTCCTGGGCTTACTTCTTAAATTGTTAGAGTTTCTATATTGGCCTAAAATATTCAAATTTTAATTTTGAGTAAAAAAAAATTATATGTGTCCTTATGAGCCTCCTATCAAATCTAGGCTAAAACAAATTCGACATATAAATCGCCAAAAAATTAGAAAAATTAGTCAAATCCTAAATAAAATTTAATTAAATGAAACACATTAAATTATCAAATTAATCAAAAAAATATTTTTAGGCAAATTATTTGATTATTATAACCATGAAATTACAAAAATTAAAAAGGGTCAGGCAGCACTGACAATAAACTGCTTGGATTATAATCCTATGGAAGATGCAAGTGACTTTGAGTGGGATACTCTCTGTCTTTAACTCTTCATCCTTCTACTCTTTGAGCTCCTTGAATTCTTCATATATGGATACCCAAATGATAAAGAAAACTCTTCCCTCGAGGGGGAAGGCTATTCTTCTCACTTTCGATATTGAAATGATCAAAAATTGGGAATTTAATTAGAAAAGGACTATCCCCTGAGGGGTTTCCTTTCCTCTATGGAATCTAATTTTGGATACTTATATCTCAACTCAAAGATCAACTTTCGCAACACTTAACTTTAAACAAATTACATCAATATTAAAAAATAAATTAAAATATATAGACTTTCCTCTAGGGTTATCCTAAGCATTTAAATAAAGAAATCATGTCCCAAGTATATAAATATGCAATTAATTTAATAAATAAATATACTTGGCCACACTCTTATTTATTTGGGGACTAAGCAGCGCAAGCACCTGTAATAATTATAATTATTTTCAATTTGGCCCCCTTTTTTAGTGCCCTACATGAGCTTGAACACCTACAAAAAATCTTGTGAGCAAGCAGATCGGTCCTAATCTAAGGGTAAGCTATCACCCATCACATCAATTTGTAGAGTGTAGTAAAAGTAAGTAAACAATCGGAAACCCCGACACACAGTAGTAAAAGTAAACACCGACCTAGCATAGACTAAAGTTGGTTATCCTAGCAAATCATCTAAAGTATGTGTTAAAGGTTGGGTGGTTGGGATAGATCTTTAGCTAGGTAGTTTGTTAAAGTTGCCTAATATTTGGGTTAGTTAAAGGTCAAAAGAATACAACTATAATTGCGTTTAAATATTAGTGCATTAAGGCTTATTTTAAGTAAATTTTGATGGTTAAATTGTTTAACTTGTTGAAAATCAAGGTTTGATAAATTTTAGTTAAATTGGTTAATTATTTATTTTAAAGATTAATTTAATTTTCCATCAACAGGTTCATGATGTTGCAAAATTAGGCTCGAGGGTGAGGCCTCCTTTGGACACTTAGCCCCTTAGCCAGAGGTAGAATATCCCAAAAACTTGGTTGAAGTATTTGAATTAAGAAGTTTAATTTTTTTAAATCATTATTAATAAATTAATTTAAAATTTTAATGCTCCATTAAATCCATTCTTGGCGTTGTAACATCAAGCTCTAGGATGAGGTCTCCTTAGAACACTTAGCTCCGCAGTTTGAGGAAGTATATCTTAAAAACCTCATCTTCGGAGTGCTTACAAAGTATTATGGGGTTTGTTGACTGCTTTTAACGATTAGATTAAGGTTTCTGGAATTTTAAGTTAATTACTAAATTTAAATATTTTTTGGAATTATTTAAATACTTTAATTAAGGGAATTCAAAGTTGTCTTCTTAAATTAAAGTCAATTTTGTATGTTTTAGATTTTTAACAAATACTAGACCCTAAGATGAGCAATTTGACTATTTGTTTACCAGATTCGGGATTTTCTGCATTATGTTTTGAATTTTCAAAAGTTTGGAATTGGTATTGAACTATTGGTCGAAAAGTGGACTTTTTGTCCTTAATTTAATTTTGGAGGTTTGACATCTTTAGAAAATAGTTGAATTTAATTAGACTTGAATGGCTTTGAGTTTGATTAAATTGGATTTTTCTATAATTATTGGTGATTTTTCAAAGTTTAGGATAATTTGGAATTTATTTTTAAAATGTCCTAATTAATGGGATTTTTAGATTTTGATCCAAATCAGCCCCAAACCTCTTAGAATCACCCCCAAAGCTCAGAAATGACATAAGGGGATTTTTCAAAGTGTTTTGGAATTTTTTGGAATTTTAATGTTTTTAATTAAATAATTTAATTAAATGTTAATTTACCTTAAAAATCAAATTAAACTTAAATTAAGGGTCAAATCAAAGGATTTTAATTTTCATTGATTAGGGGTTAAATTTGGGTCAGTTAGAGGGATTATTTATAAATTTTGGATTTAATTAGATATTATTGAATTTTTTTGAATTTTAAGGCTTAATTAATGATGATTTAATCTGCAGTTAATGAATTAGGTGGCTTACTGATTTCCAAAATTGATGGGAAATTTTCTTAAGGTTCAAGTATACAAAATTTCATAACTACTGGATTTATATTTTATTTACTAACATTAACCTAAATTTCTTAAGAAACTTTCTTAAATTGTGTACTTAAGGTGTCACTAAGTTAAATAGGTTTGAAATAAATGTTTCTAACCCTTGGGCAAAAACCTATAAATAAACAAGCAAACACAATCAAATCCTTAAAATTAGGAGAGCCTAAGATAGGTGCAAGTGCAACCTACACATGCAAATCATGATTGTAAACATAAAGGATAATGTGATTAATAATGAATTGGAATCCAATTATTCACTAATCCAAGCCCACCACATCTATTCAATCTAGCTAAACCTATGTTTAAAATTTCAAAGCCATCACTCCAAGTTCTCAAAACTTAACATAAATAATTTTAAAATTAATTTTATATATGAAAATAACTTAATTTCAATTCAAAATTAAAGAAATTAAGATAATTTCAAAAAGAATTTTAAAGTGGTTTCTAAAAATACCTTCATAATTTGAACATATTTTAAAATAAAAGTTTATTATTTTTAAAAATTAATTAAGTCATTATTTAATTAAATATCCAAATATTAAAACTATTTAAAATATCTTGAATTAATTTAATTTTAAATTAAAGTTTCCTAAAAAAATTATCTTTTTATTTAAAATATTTTAAGAAAATACTATTAATTTTCAAAATATTTGATTTAATATTTCATTAAAAATTAAAATAATTAAATAATTATAATTCTTTGAAACAAGTTAAGCTATTTTTTATTTATTGAATTTAAATTTAAATTAAAATATTAAAAATTATAAAAACTTTAATATAATATATGTATTTTTCTAAATTTGAAGCGACGTCGCTATAATGGTGGGGCTACGCGGCAACGTCTGGACCGTTAGATCAAAAGCACATTAAGCATTAAAGACCAATTATTGCATGATGGCAATCATTGGCCATTAATATGGGATGTAGTGTTGTGACTGTGCTGCTCACTTATCTAAATCAGCAGCGGCTTGTACCCATCGGATCGAGTGTGGTACGAAACAAATGGTTCAAATTGATCCAGAACAGAAGATTGACTGCAAGATCGATCTACGATTAATCAGAGCCATGGAAGAGCTTGATCTGGATGGTTGATCGTGTGATCAATGGTCCAAAAAATTTATACCTTACGGAGACTACAAAAGCACCCTAGAATCACTATTTTTCCTTGTTTTATCGATCAGATCGATCATTTCAATTGAAATTTTAATGATAGCTAGTATACCTGAATAGAAATCATGGGTGGTCAAAACTCAGTTTGAAATGCACTATATGAAAAGCTATTTTATCTTAAGTGTAGTGACCTAGGATTAAAGATTTTGAGAAATTTTACCATTCAATTTTAGAAAGAATAGAACCTCTGAACTAGTAGTTTGTCTACGTGTATTCCCTTAGTTGAAAGCACTTTCTGAAATGCCCTAGATCTAATGGATGAAGATTTGGATGGAGTAAGGTCTTGGTTTGCTAGAGAACTCGCCCCCAGTGAGCTTGGGCCGCCGGGTTTTGACTAGGGAAATAGAGAGGGAGTTATTGGGAGCTCAAACGAAGAAAGAGTTTTGCCAAAAGGGCTCTAGGAGAAGTATTATCTAAGATTGGTTGAAATGAAGGCTCTTGATAGTTTTTATCCCAAGGGTATAGTTTAGAAGGTGTGTATCAATCAGACCATTTGGCCTAATGAGCTCCAGTGTCCCAGGTCATTGGAAGGGCAGAGAATATGTTGGGTTAAGCCATGCTCCCATTAGAGACTTGAGCTTGAGGGAGTGGACCACTTACCATTTCTGGTTAAACCACCCCCTTGAACCTGGTTAATAGAGGTTTAGAAGTATTTTAAACCTCATTTAGTGAGGTTGGATCAGGAGGATTGAAAGGAATTTCCACGCAAGCAAGAGTTTGACCTCCCTAGCTCATTTGATCCAAGTTTCAATTGTTTGACCAGTTAACTAGTCAAAGTGGGATGAGGCACAGGGAAGGAGTGTGGGATGTTGGTTGGGTAAACCCTAAATCCTTGGGGTAATGGATTTGAAATTTAGAGGGGAGGTTGACCATTTAAAAAGAGTTTGATTGACTTGTTGACTTGTTTGAGCAGTCAACCAAGTCAAAGTTGGTAATGTGGCATCTAGGAAAAGTGGAGAGCTTTTTGGAGCAAGTGTAGGTGGAGTCAAAAGGGTTGTAGCTATGATAAAAGTAAATGGGAGCATATAACATGGGGTTTGAGCAAGGATTTGGAGTTGAATTGGTCAAAATAAAGGGGTTTTGGCTCACCCATAGTTAGAATATGTTTAAGATATAAAATGGGATGAGTTTGAGTGTTTAATGAAGTTTGGATGGATCAAGCTTGAATGAATGGGAGGATTTGACCCAAGCAAGGCAAGTTTGACCAGAGTTTGACTAAGTTAACCAAGTCAACTATTGACTAGGTCAACATGTCAAGTCAAGTCCAAACCACTAGGAAAGGTCTTCAAAGGAGTTTGACTGAGTTTGGAGTTGATTTGAGATTGGATTGAGTGAACATATAATTTATATTTGGTTTAGTCAACCTAGGTTGACTTGGTCAACCATGTTGAGCCAGGGATAGGGGTTGGGCTCAACAGATTTCAAATGATGTTTAGAGTTTGCTAGAGGTGATCCTAAGGGTTGAATTGGTTAATTTTGTTAGCTTGACCATTTTGACCCTTGAGGGCCTATTGGGTCAACCAAGTTGACCCAAGGGTTGGGTTTGAGCTTAACATATTTGAAATGATATAAGAGACATGTTGGATATATAATATTCTTCTCTGCCATTACCTAGCTATTTCGGGTTCCAAAGTCAAATTCCATAAGGTAACAAGTCTAATGGCATAGGCCATAAATATTTGAATGTTTTGTAGCCTTTGGAAATAGATTTAGTTTCTGAGGTTTAAAGTCTCAGAATTGGTTCAAATTTAATGGGAAATATCTAAGCAAAATTCAATTGAAAGACCCAAATCAGAGGCCATTTAACTAGATTTTTGGATGATAGAAAATCCACCTAGAAATGGTTTTAAGACTTAGGCTTTTGACCTTTAATTTGAACTTAGGAATCTTGGGTTTACATTAAGTTTTTAACTTGATTGAGTGTACTGTATTATTTATATCAATATCAATCATATGACTATTTGAGAGCGATTGAACATGATTGGAGCCTGATTGAAGGTTGATAGGGATTTAGACTAGGCAGTTGAATTTAAAAGTGGAAATACATTTGATTAGGATTAAATTGGATTTTGAATGGGACCTAAATGATTGAAAAGTGAAGACCTTTCAACCATTAGATCACTAAAAAGAATCCAAGGTAAGTACTAGTGACCTCATACAGAATTGTGGTCAATAGACACAATAAAGAAAAAGGATTCATGTAGCCAACCCCATTTAGTGCGATAAAGAATTGATGATGTTGTTGTTTGTATTATAAACATGATTCACCTAAAATTTTTTTACATACTGCAAAATAATACTTATGTCGAGGTGCTCTACACATCATTGATTTATAGTTTGTGCCAAAAAGTGGACATTGCAAACAATATAGTGGAGGAAGTGATTCACCTAAAGTCTTTAGTCATTCTTTGGAATTTTTAATAGATTTTACCACGTGTTGGAGCACATGTTTAAATTTAGGAAGATCTATTACGTGCACCAATACATCTAAAGTTTAAGTCGATCTCATCATTACTCAATGTTAGAAGGAGAATATTTCTTTGGATGTGAGGAGTACTTTCAATGTCTAGGCATCTAACTAAGTTGATTGGAGCAACAGTTATGCTAACTCAAGAACATATGAACATAAATTTGATATACATTATGGAAAGTATATAGGAGTATTATAAGTACATCAACAAATTCAACATGTTCATATTAAACATGTTCTTGTATTTATACCTCAATATAGAACCATAATAAGCAACAAGAAATGGGAGAAGTGTTCCTTTAAGTCCTTTGACACCCTATCCACCTCTATTATGTTTCTAGCATCTTCATTCCCTCCTCAGGCTCTTGAGTGTAAAAACATTCTCTCTTCTTTTATCTCGTCTCAGATGAATTTTTCTGTCTTTCTAACTCCTAAAGAGTCAATGGTTATCTTCATGCTATATTTGATAACCAAAGGTCAGAAACATTGGGATCTCACCTTAATTGGCTATGATCTTGGTAAGCGCCCTTTCTATGAGGCTCTTATTGTAGCCATGACAAAAGTGTGGCATATACACTAATCAATAAAGAATATGAATTATCTAAGTTGATCAGCTGAATTTTGGTTCTAATAGTTTTCTTGAATACTTGATACGATGGTGGAAGTCCATTGAGCATATACATGATAATTGGTTCATGCAAGATGGAGGAGTTTTGTCAATGCAAGAAACACATAAAATCAATTTGCATTATATAGTTTTAGTACTTGAGACTTCCAGACGGCGTAATTTTCTTGTGTAAGCAGATTAGAGACAATTGATTTGATATTTGAAATGACAAAGTTGAGGGAAGAAGGAATATTAATTTGCTCACTGGTACTTGCAATTGGAGGATCGCAGATTTGTGCTGAAGAAGATTGAGCCATTGTTGAAGTGTGGATCTTAATTTTGCTCTAATACCATGAAGAAATATAAGGACAAACTAGACAAACAAATGTAGTAGAATTGGTTTCTTGTATTCATTCCATATCTTTGTATTACATGATACAAGTATATATTTATAGGTATAGACTATATGACAGATACAATAATACAAGATGTGGTATTAATTGCATATCTGTTATTATAGGCCAAGTCGCTTTCATGAGGTCAGATTGAGAATAGTTAGTCATGGCAATAAAACTAAAAGCTCTCTCTCTCTCTCTCTCTCTATCGAATGAAGCAGAAGGAGAAACACACCTCATATTTTAGGGGCAATATCAGTAATTTTCAACTTCATATACTTTTTCCTTTCTTCGGATTCTCACGTAATAAATTATATATGAGGGCTTCAATATCATTGCTGTTCCAACGACGCTCTGTACAGGGAACATTAGTTCATACTATTATTACACGAGCAATTAATATTATAAATTATATGTAATCATGAATGTGAGAATATTCTTAAAGGAAATTAACACACTTGAAATGGAGTTTAAACTGGAAAAAAATTATATCTTACATCCAAACCTATATTTTAATCGATGGGTTTTAAAATTAATGTGATATTTTATTATTTCAAATAGTATGGAATAATATACATGATTTCATTTTATATATAAATTTGAAACATAATGTAGACATTTATTATAAAATACATGGCAAAATAATAAAATACTAAGATATTTATAATAAATCAATAGAATATTTATTAAGAAAAAATTATCACATGTAATTTTTTTAAGACCATTTTGATTATAATTGAGTTGGAATTTCCTTTTTCTTTTTTTATTTTCTCCTCTTATTTTTTGATTTATTTGTGATCTCTATGCGGTCTCTTTGGGCTTGTGCTGACTATTTTTCGTTTCTATTTCTTTTTAGTTTGACTTCCTAACTCCTAATTAGTGTTTTGTTTTGGACATTATGGGTGGATTTGAGGTTAGTATTGTCCTTTTTCTCATATTTTTTAAAGTTTTTTTGGCTGTCTGTTTGCAGAAGGTCATCATTATATCCTGTATGTGCTTAAAGTATATTCAAGCTATGGCTTCAGGGATGCATTCCCTCAAGTTTTGGTCATTGGCTTCTTGCCTTCCAGGTGTTTTTCTTGTAAATTATTGTATTTATGTATGGAATCCCGTGCTTGTCAGGTTTTATTTTTTTTTCTATTCATTGTAGCTTTTTAAGTAGTAGTGATATTTGAATTCCTTTAAAGACCTTGTAACTTTATATTTTTATGATATAAAATACCGCCCATATATGAAAAAGGATATGACATTTTTTTTGTTATTAGATGGATGCAATTATTTGATTTTTTGTGCCATATTATTGCCTTATATTTCATCAAAATTTTTTTTTTTTTTGAAGAAGCAAAACCATTGCTTCTTTAAGTACATATAATAGCTTGCCCATGGATTAGGAGGTTAAGGAGGTCTATTCAAAAATGTGAGGTGGAGAACATACTCTTTATGGGTGAAATATCTTGATTGACTTTATGAAAGAGGTGTCAATGATAAATTTGTGTTAGATCTCTATCATTAAATCAGTGAAATATTTTGTATTAAATATTTCATTCAGAGATAACTTAGTAATATAAATAGTTTTGCGATCCTAAGTTTTTAGAGTATGGTAGGATTCACCTTAGATCAAATTATAGTGAAATATATTGTTTCATTTTCATATGTTTGTAACATACTAACAGAACAAAAGTTGGAGAAATCTAAAACCTAGACCATGATTACCTCATTTTATAATCCTAGAAGATTTGTATTTCCTTACAATATTTTTGTAGGTACAAAAAAAAAATTTAATTTTCAGATAAACTCAAAGTTAATCTAATTTTAGTTGTTGACATCCATACTCCTTACTCTATATATATTTACTTATGCAATAACACATTATTGTGTGTATGCCCACTACGGGAAAACACGCGATTACCGTCGGATTTTCCGGCGGAATTTTTTGTGCAGGAACGAACGACGCAGGTAACGGCGGAATACTCCTGAATCTTGCGACGGAAAATTTACGACGCATTTGCTGGCGCATAATACGACGAAAATTATCCGGCGTCACCATGCGACGGTAATGGCGTCGGTAAAACGAGCTCTGAACCGATTCCGTCGCATGTTGCGGCGGAAACATACCGGCGAACATTACCGACAGAACTTCCGCCGGCTTATTTAAACTCAACGACTTATTTCCGTCGCACGTTACAACGGATCTTATTTCCGTCGGATACTCCACCGGAATTTTTGTTGATGATATTCTTCTTGTTGATAAAACTAGAGAGGGAGTTGAAGGAAAACTTGAACTATGGAAGTCAACCTTAGAGTCTAAAGGTTTCCATTTGAGTAGATCTAAAACCAAATATATGGAGTGTAATTTTAGTACTAATAGATATAGTGGAGGGATTGTGACTTTGAGCGATCAAGTCATTAAAAAGAGTATATGTTTTAGATATCTCGAATCTATTGTTCAAAACGATGGTGAAATAGATGTGGATATTATCTAAAATGGATTATATGAAGTGCAATTGTGACTTTTGGTGATCAAATCATTAATAAGAGTACACATTTTAGATATTTTTGATCTATTGTTCAGAGTGATGGTGAAATAGATGGGGATATTATTAGTAGAATTCAAGTTGGATGGTTGAAGTGGAGGAATGCATCGGGCTTATTGTGTTATAGAAAATTCCCCCTCAAACTTAAGGGAAATTTCTATAAGTCGATACGCACGACTTGCAATGCTTTATGGTGCCGAATGTTGGCACTAAAAAAGAAGCATATATAATACTAAGTTAAATGTGGCAGAGATGAGGATGCTTAGGTGGATGAGTGGCTTGACCCATAGAGATAGGATTCAAAATGAGCATATACATGAAAAGGTTGGAGTAGCTCCAATGGAAGATAAGATTAGAGAAAGTCACCTTAGATGATTTGGTCATATGAACATCTATTAATGTCTTATTAGATCTATATATAAAAATCCATTACTTTTTTTCTCTTATAATTAGGTTATGGATATTAGAAACCAAAGAAGTTGCATGTATAACCGATTATCTCAAGGTCGGAAGACATTAACAGATGAATTCATCAATGGGGTGAACTTTTTCATTCAGCAAGCGAAATAGCTGTCCAGCTTTATATCAGAAGGAAAGTTTCGATGTCCATGTTCTAAACACAAAAATCTAGTGCACCTAGAACCAGATGATGTAACTGTTGATCTGTATCGCAGAGGATTCATGCCACAGTATTGGTATTGGACTTCTCATGGTGAGTATGAGCCACAATTTGATTATCAATGCGGTCCTTCTACAAGTAGTAATGTCGTTGAGGCTGAAAACATCCGACCAAATCTTGAGGAATTAGTTCATGATGCAACTGGAATACAAACTGAATAAAATACAAAAGAGTTACCGAATACGGAGGCACAAAATTTTTATGATTTATTGCATGCTGCCCAACAACCAATCTGGAAAGGGTACACGACTCACTCAGAATTATCTGTTGCTGTGAAGATTTTAAGCATCAAGGTTGAATATAATATTGCTCGTGAATGTTTTAATCAATTCATTGGGCTGCTTAAGAAAACTAATCCGACAGATAATTTAATTCCTATAGATCTATATCGAACAAAGAAGTTAGTTTTTAAACTTGGTTTGACATACACAAAGATAGATTGTTGTGTGAATGGATGCATGTTATACTTTAAAGAAGATATCGCAGAAATTGTATGCCGTCATTGCAATGCACCAAGATTTAAACCAAAATCTAGAAATAGAAGGAAGCAGAAGGATGTGCCTGTTAGTAGGATGAGCTCTTGGTGAGCTACAACTTTCATTTGATTTGGAGATAGAGAGAACTTATCATAAGAGATATAGGGAATAGCTTTGAGCTATCAATATAACATTTCACATGATGGAGAAACTAGAGGATGTTATAATGGAACTAGTGTCGATGCTAATGAACTATGAGATTATGTAGTACCATCTATTCACAGTAATCCCTAACTGGTCATCAAGCAAAAAATTTATGTTAACATGTTCAAAACTAAGCTTGCCAGTCAGGAAATGATTTAGAATTCCCAATTTAAATGTTTGGCACTAGAAGATTCAAACTATCACATTACTAACATCTTGGAAATATACACCTCATTTTGATATAATGACATTTCTGATGACCCCATCCATTTTGAAATTTCTCCCCTTTTTTATGGCATCAGGCCAAGATCTGGCTAAATTCATGATTATGTGATTCTATAACAAGTTGGGATGACATGCAAAAGCTCTACTAAATACTTCCCACATGCAAAAGGAAGTTATGATGAGAATTAAAATTTCAAATATTGCACATGTAGAGGATGAAGCACTTTATGAGTTGTGAGAATGGTTCAAGGAGTTGTTGAGAAAGTAATCTTATTGTTGGCTACAATAATGGACGTTGGTCCAATCCTTTTTACAATGGTATAATGGAAGAAACAATAATGTTTATCAACATTGTTAATGCATGATGATAGCAAGTGCACCACACTCCTTGTCAGCCGCCTGACAACCTCAGAGTCCACTACCATTCCAAAAACCTCTCTCTAACTGAATTATATTCTCTTATCCTCCTATATATCGGCTGAGCAAACCCCATTGTAAATGCCTGAAAAATATAATGAAAAGTGATCAAAAGGATCATCTTTATTCACTATTAAGGTCCATCTTCCTGATATCTCTACTTTCCCTTTAGTTTAGAAATATTCATGGTATTAGAGTTGTGACGCTTTATAGCTTCTCTATCTCGGGACTCGGGAGAATGACCGAACACGACGCCTCCAATGCCCAGTTGGCTTCCCAATTGTGCTCCTCTCTATCGGCATCCATGGAAGAGTTTACCATTCCCTCTCCCCTCAAGTTCCTCATGTCTAACATCAAGCAAGTCATCACTATTCAGCTCAAAAACAAGAACTACGCCATTTGGAGGTTGCAAATAACCAAACTCTTTTTTTCCAACGGGTTTGAAGGATTCCTAACTATTGCTCGGCTTTCGTCGCCTGAACCCAGCCCAGACCACTGCCTATGGAAGCTCATCGATCAAAACCTTGTATCAGCTCTTTTATCTGTTAAGATAGTTGCTATTTGAAATGCTTTACATTTTTGCAACTTATGTAGTTTTGAT
>NW_021320019.1:2646400-2732439 GCF_001605985.2 Dendrobium catenatum | reverse complement strand
GTGAAATTAAATTATCGTCAATGGCGATTGTTCCTCTGGAAAATTTTCGTCCAGACGAAATTAATAATCGTTCAGGATGATCTGGTCTCTGGAAAATTTTCGTCCAGACGAAATTAAATTATCGTCCATGGAGATCGGTCCTCTGGAAAATTTTCGTTCAGACGAATTAAAATATCGTCCAAGACGATCGGTCCTCTGTAAAAATTTCGTCCAGACGAATAAATTTTTGTCCAAACGATTAACCGACTTAGAACGGTTTTTCAGCAGTTTTTAGAACTGACCTTGTAATAACCGTTCGTACCGGAAGAACCTAGTTCGTACGGGACGATCAGCTGTACGAAGATATTTCGTACACATGTACAAATGAGGTCGTTTCAAATCGTTTAAGTAAAATTGTCCAGGACGATTCACGATCGTATGGGATGATCCACTGCATACATAATTGAAATATTGCAGTTTTTGGACGGTTTTTCTTGTCTTTTGTATAAATAGTCCAAATTAGACTGCCACCCAATCTTTTGAAAAGAGTGTGTTGTAATGGCTTCTCCGCCTTGTTGTGGGTATAAAAGGTGAGTCACTATTGGTATTAGTGCAATACTCAGAGGGTGCCTCTGGGTAGTGGATGTAGGTCTGGTTTTAGACCGAACCACTATAAATCTGGTGTCATTTACTTTACTGTTTTTACGTTTCCGCATTTTAATTCTTAGTCTTAAAAACTCTGTGGTTGAAAAACCTTTTCTACAAAACTTAAAAGAAACAACTTTTATTTCGGTTCAACATAATTTTAAAAGAGGGCTTAAATTTTTTAAACTACCAATTCACCCCCCTTCTTGGTAGCCTTTGGGACATTAACTTAGTGTTAACAACCTAATTACTAGACTCAACATTATCCACTATTTCCCCCACCATTACTACCCTACATTTTGAACATGTCCTCAGCTCAATAAATCATGAAAACTCTGAAGAACCAGCTTCAACCCACCAACCATTCACGAGTCATTCAACTCAAGAACACATTACACAACATCACCATGGGAGACAGCTCAATGTAGAACTATCTAGTTTAGAAAGTGTTCAAACATCACATATTGAAGCAAATATATGTGTTAGTTGTAGAAGATAGCTTATGATCATAATGAAAATTATAGATTTACCAACATAATTAGTGATCGAATAAATTAGCTCGAATAAAAGATCTTGAATATCCAATGGAAATAACTTAACGTTTTAGCAAATTTATTAAAAAAAATTGATAAAAAATTTCTTACTTAATTCTCACATAAGTACTATTAAAAATATTACAAAAAATTCATAAATGGATTTACAACCTGAGACTTTTTTGTCCCATTCACAAAGTTAGCTACTTCTACCTTTCTTATTATATATGGAGAATATTTTCATAAGATTTTTTTTTTTAATTCAAAGGTGGATAAGATATTTTGGTAAACTTTTTAATAAAGATTGTGAAAATAAGATTGACAGTAGTGACCTTAGCACCCTAAATGAAAATAAATATTTATATTTTATCAGCATATTAGTAAAATCGAAGTTAGAGAGGCTTTAAAGAAAATGAAGGGTGGAAAAGCTGTTGGACCTAATGATATTCCAATAGAAGTGTAAAAATGCTTAGGAGATGAAGGAATTTCTTGGCTTACTAAAGTTTTAAAAACTATTTTGAAGACTAAAAAGATGCCAGATGAGTGGAGAATGAGTGTGTTAATTCATATTTTTAAGAAAAAAGGTAATGCACAAGATTGTGCGAATTATAGAGGAATTAAGTTAATGTGTCATACTTTAAAACTATGGGAGCGAGTTATGGAGTGTAGGTTGTGGCGTAATACTAATGTTTCTCAAAATCAATTTGGATTCATGCCGGGTAGATTGACTATGGAAGCCATATATTTATTAAGAGGTTTGATGGAGAAATATAGAGAAAATGAGGAAGATCTACATATGATATTTATTGATTTAGAAAAAGCATATGATAAAGTTCGAAGAGAAGTGATATGGAGAGTTCTTGATAAGAAAGGAGTTAATAACGCTTATATTCAAATCATTAATGATATGTATGTAGGAGCTATTACTTGTGTTCAAATAAAAGGTGGTTTGACCAAGTATTTCCCTATTTCAGTTGGGTTACATCAAGGATCAGCCTTAAGCCCATATCTTTTTGCTTTAGTCATGGTTGTTCTCACTAGAGATTTGTAAGAGGATGTACATTGGTGTATGCTTTCTGCTGATGATATTCTTCTTGTTGATAAGACTAGAGAGGGATTAAATGTAAACTTGAATTATGGAGGTCAACCTTAGAGTCTAAAGGTTTTCGCTTGAATAGATCTAAAACGGAATATATGGAGTGTAATTTTAGTCGTAATAGACTTAGTGAGGGGATTGTGACTTTGGAAAATCAAGTCATTAATAAGAGTACACGTTTTAGATATCTTGGATCTATTGTTCAGAGTGATGGTGAAATAGATGGGGATACTATCAGCATAATTCAAGTTGGATGGTTGAAGTGGAGGAATGCATCGGGCTTGTTTTGTGATAGAAAAGTACCCCTCAAACTTAAGAGAAAATTCTATAAGATGGTGGTAAGGCCTACAATGCTCTATGGTGTCGAATGCTGGCCATTAAAATAGAAGCATAATACTAAGTTAGGTGTGGCAGAGATGAGGATGCTCAGGTGGATGAGTGGCTTTACCCTTAGAGATAGGATATAAAATGAGCATATACGTGAAAAGGTTGGAGTGGCTCCAGTAGAAGATAAGATTACAGAGGTATTAGATGGTTTGGTCACATAAAATGACGGCCTTCTCATGACCCGGTTAGGAGAGTAGAGGCATTAGATTTGATTTATGTTAAGAAAGGTAGAGGCAGACTTAAAAAGACTTGGTTAGAAAATATTATTATAATATTACAGTGTTAATGAAAAGTGTATATTCTTATTTAATTTTGATTAATAATTTGATCATAGTCCTAAATGAGTTTATAATCTATATAAAATCATCATAATAAAAAGAAATATATGATATGATAAATTGATCCTCTTATGATGACCCATTTAGTAACTCAAGTGAATTATGCAAAATATTGTGGTAGAGTAAGAGATAAATATGATTCTATAGTTATTAAATGTAAATCAAAAGGTAGAGTTAAACATAAGAGTATGATACAAGATAGTCATTAAGAAGAAGAAATGTTATAATTGAGACAATCTATTGCTCATGTTAACTCATTAACTAAATTCTAAGATATTAGTATTGAAAAGGAAGAGGATGATAATATTATTGAGAAAATGAGATAATAAAAAATAATAATAAATAAAGTTTGAATTCAAATAATATAGATTATTGATAATTGAAATAATAATGAACAAACTCTAATTCAATTGATGCTAACTCATCTTCTAACCAAAAATGATAAGTATGCATTATGATTTAATTCTTATTTATATTTTTTATATAATATTATGATATGAATTGATTGTTTATTATTTGTCAATGTAGATGACATTTGGAGATGAGCCTCCTCAGTGATCTATAACATCAATGTTTTGTTGGTTGAAGAAGACGATTTTAGGACTAACTGGGTCAAGTTGTTGTTAGAGGCAATCACTCACGCTCTTTACAGTTTCCATGCACACCAGTCACGAACTCATTGTTTAGTTCATTAGAGTCTAGGTTTCTATTTTACAAATTTTGAATATGCCACCTCATTTTATCCATGCCCATCTACTTTATGTTCCTATGCTGGTCCATCCACATGCAATTATTTTTCCTACTCATAGACTAAGTATCAATCGTGTCACCACCATATTGTTAGATTGGGTCTTCTATATCTATGAGGGAATTGATTATGTTATAATATGAATTGATTATTTCTTATTTTTTGAGGTAGATGGAATTTGGAGATGAGCCTCCTTAGGGATCTATAACATCCATGTTTTTGTTGGTTGAAGAAAATGACTTTAGGACTAATTGGGTCAAGTTGTGGTTAGAGGAAATCAACTCTTCCTATGCTAAAGTTTTAAATTATGGTTTTTTTTTTTTGTGATGTTTACAACTGTATGTTCTAAAGATTACTTATCATTGTAGATCATTAACTTCCATAACATCTATTTCAAGTTCATCAAGATGTTAAACAAGGATGTCGAGGACTCCCTAAATAGATTAAACATATATAAATTTCTAAAGTTTCTGCCATGTTAATAGAATATTCTCCTGATATATGAGCTACTCTAATTTTTGGATATTCCTTATCAATGCTTTATCATTAAGGGTCATGAGCTAAAATTCATTTCAGATGAAGTGACTTTACTTATAGGATTTCTAAACAAAGGTGTTGAAACCATCTATAAAAGCAAGTCACTTACATCATATAGATCAATCAATATTAAGAATGAGATTATAAATATTAATAAATCAACTGATCAATCTATTATGTTAAAGAAATTTATTTTCGCCCCTTAATAACGATAAAACCCCAAGAATGATCATTATTATTATAAAAATATATGGATTCTCATCTATTAATTGGGCATGGACCATAAGGGATTTTTTAGTTTCTAAGTTTAATAGGATTGTCAAGAAGTTTGATATGGAGAAGTCATTGGGTTATATAAAGGATTTTGTACCTTTGCTAATTGTGAGTGCTAACAACATCTATATATCTTTATAATTATTAATTTATTTTATAAATTCATTATCCAATATTATATTTTATTTTATGCAGAATTGGTTCCTAGACCACACATCAATAAATGCCCTTAGGAACCTTAACTTTCCATTTTCTTTGGTGGCACAACAATGCTTTATTTTAATATTCTACAAAAAAAGGTCTCCAATTTATTAGTGGAGCTAAAGGAAGGGTGGGTACGAAGATTTGTCCTAGAAAACATTTCAATTAACGCCACAGTGATTGAAGTTTGAAAATAAGGGGCTAATATTTTTGTAGATATTTTATTCCCTCTAGGAAGTAACTGTAGAGGAAGCAGACCACCTGTCAACTAACTGCACAACTATCCAAACCATCCAAATTCAAACCCCTCTCAATCTCCTTAGTAAATATCCTCTCCAATAACATGAAATGAGTTTCCAACCCACACCTCTCATTCTACCTGTCAAGCCCCACATACACCCCTCATTCTCCCCATTAAGCCCTCCTCACACCCTTAACTCTTCCTATGAATCCCTCCCTCTAACTAAATCTCAGGTTCGGGTGGGCCTATATGAGCAATTGCTAACATGAATCCAAATATTATGTACATTTCAGTTCAATGACATTGAATAGAAGCTGGGCTTGAGGCTTGGTCGACTTGAGGCACATATTGATTCTATTTACTACAAACTCCTCTTCCATATTATTGAGTATAAATTTGATCCCTATAAACTTTTTGCATCCTCAACCTCATCCTACTAGCAAGACCCCCAGTCGATGCACTTCCTCCTCCTATTGAAATTAAGGAGGAAACAATAGCTGATGCACTTCCTCCTCCTATCAACATTAAGGAGGAATCCCTTATTGATGCACTTCCTCCTCTTGTCAATATCAAGAAGGAAGCATCAGCTAATCCAATTCCTCCTATCAATAGAAAGGAGGAAGCTGCATCTAATTCAATTCCTCTTATCGATAGAAAGAAGAAAGCTCCAACTGATCTAGTTCCTCTTAATTAATGAGGATGAGGATGATAATCCTCATCAGCTATAGTAGAAAGAGTAAAGAAGGGTAAAGGTCAAAGTTAAAAATCTTGTCAATTCATCATTAACAATTATTGACAACAACAAGAAGAAAACAAGCTCCTCCTCCTATCAATATCAAGAAGGAAGCATCAGCTAATCCAATTCCTCCTTCTATCAATAGAAAGGAGGAAGCCGCATCTAATCCAATTCCTCTTATCGATACAAAGAAGAAAGCTCCAACTGATCTAGTTCCTCTTAATTAATGAGGATGAGGATGATAAACCTCATCAGCTATAGTAGAAAGAGTAAAGAAGGGTAAAGATCAAAGTTAAAAATCTTGTCAATTCACCATTAACAACTATTGACAACAACAAGAAGAAAACAAGCTTCACACCACCCCCCCTGTAATTGAGGAAGCTGCAACTAAAGCAACAATATCAGTGGATACATTTCCTATAATTGTTATACCAAAAAGTAAAATGATGGAATTTGATGGAAAGGAAATGTAATCCTAGGAAAAGCAGTTATTCATGGATCACTATTTTGAAAAGTATACTAAAAAGTAAGTTTCAAATGCTCTGACATGTTGTTTGATGTGTATTATATTTGACTGCCTGCCAACTATGAACTACATATTTAATGTGTATTTAATAATTTTGATTGTGTATTAATAGTGAATTAAACTTATATCGACTATGTATTGATGGTGCATTGATTGTGTATAATTTCTGTATCGACTATGCATGAATTATGTATCAATTATATATTGCATTTCATAAGTTAGGTATTTTAAATTTTATTAGGAAAAGCAATTCTTCATGGATCAATATATGATACACAATTTTAATTACGTACTGACTATGTATTAACTACATATCTATTGTATATCGACTATATATCAAATGCATATTAACTGTGTATCGAATACGTATTAATAGTGTATCATCAATATATCGATGGTTTATTGACTTCTTATCGACTATATATTAGCTCTGTATTTATTATATATCGATTGTATATTGGCTATATCGGTTGTGTATTGGCTATTTCATGACTATGTATGGACATTGGTTGTAGGATTGACATAATATTTACATATGTAAAATTCATATTCAGTACAATTGAAATTGACAAGCTTATATCAAAAAAATACCTAGATAATAACCACGTTGATACCTTTGCCTTATTGTTATATGAGAAGAATAAACTTATCCTTGATATGTACCAACCCTTCCTAGATGTCTCTATAATGTATTGGGTTAGTATTCATATAATAAATAATTTTTATATAATATTTATTGCTCACATATTAGCCATTTACTTTGACTTTTTGTAGGCATACAAGAAATATGATTAGGTAACCCATATTTATGTCCAACATGTCAAGAAGGCTACGGTCAGGGCATCAAATTTTCTACTTGTACCAATCATCCGCAATCAACACTAAACCTTTTGTTAGAGAGGCTGAAGGAAAATGTTTAGAAATTCTATGATTCCTTACCCAAATCGATGCACAGAGAAATCCTCCCTGCAATCTTAAATGAGAGCATTATGGTATAGTGTTGATTTTTTTCTCTAATGGCCAGTAAACTAGTATTTGTTCGTTATCTTGTTTAGATAATAAAACCTAAATGCAGAGATGAAAGAATCTTTTGATAGTGATATAAGATGATGGGATATTAAGGTGTTTGTTGTTTGCCAACTCATACTAAAAGTATTAATTGTGGAATATTTGTTTGTAAATATATGAAAAGAATTATTATTCAAAGGAACATCAATTGGGTAGAACATCATGATTGCCAAGCAAAATGCCAAAATTTAGGGTCAAATTTGTATACGCCTTGTTTTGGTCAACAATGAGATAAACTTTTTTCTTTATATCAATAAGCTTATACTCTATTCTTTAATTAAGTTTTCTCATAAAATAACTTTTTCGTAAACTTTGTATTGATATTGATTAATTTCAATAATATAATAGTAAATTCTTATGTTAATTTTGCTTTTTATTTTTTATTGGTCTGTGTATTAGCATGGGGTAAACTCTATATTGATATCAAAAAAATTATAATGATACTAATATCGATTGTGTATTATATATAAGGTATATAAAAATAGTCGACACATAGTTAATATAAAGTCAATACAAAATTGATATGTAGTTAATACATAGTTAATTTATACTTAATGCAATTTATAGTTAATATATAATGAATATAAAGTAAATACACAATTAATACAAGTTCAAAAAAGAGATAAAAAAATAAAAATAAATCATGGATATTTAAAATTTGTGTAACTTAATTTAGAAAATGAATTATAAAGTCAATACATAGTTAATATATAGTGAATAATAAATCAATACCAAGTAATATATAGTGAAAGTTATCTTGATAGTGTATCAAAGATATTATTCGTTACAAGTTCAATTCTTTATGAACATTTGATAAATTATAGATACACAGTTAAAACACAGTTGATACACATTCAATATCTAGTTAATACATAGTCAATATGCAGTTAATACACAATTAATAATGACTCAATACATTGTTAATACAAGTTAAAAAAAGAATCATAAAAATGAACAAAAATAACTCATATATAATGTATGAAATATGTGCAGTATAATTTAGAAAATTAAATACAAAGTTGATTCATAGTGGATACATACTCGATACATAGTCAATACACGTCTCTTGACCTCTATGTAAAGAACAAAAAATGGGAGAGAAGGCAGAAATCCCGCTTACCTCGTACGTACGTTGTCGAAGTCCTGATTGAATCCATGACTCTTGTCCTAAATCCCGTTCAAATCTTCAAACCAAAACCCACGACTGTTAGGATTTAACAGAGACACAAAAAATAAATTCGATCGTCTCCGAAAGTCATGCCAAATCTTTGAGAAGAATTTTGGAAGCGTACCTGAATTCATTGAAATGTAGATTTGAGGTTTTTGATCTTCCACATTTAGAACGATGTTCTCCAAGAGAGCGAGAGACTCCTTCTTTTTCACTCAAGATGGGAAATGAGAGAAATGAGAAATTCACCGCTTAAACTGGGGACCACGACCCTTTTATACTTTAAGTGTAAATATTTTATTTCAACCCATCATTAAAATAAAATAAATACCCGCCCTCTACACAAATTAATTCCATACAAAATTTAATTGAGATGCCACATAAGCCAAATAATAATTTAATACTTAAAGAGATCACGAATTTAATTGGCTTAATTTTAGATAGCGTATAATGTATAATTCTTTATTATATGTATAAATATATTGGTCTACATATGGAAATTTCTCAATAATCTCCCACTTGGGCCACATATATATATATACATATAATTATATATTTTGAAATAACCGAAAGAGCTCAATTTTGCTATCTTTTTAAAATAACATCTCTAGACAATCTGATCCATCAATCATATCAATATAGAATCAAATCCACCTTTGTTACATTCTTCGTAACAAGACCCATCAATGATCACTATATTAATATAATTAACGACATAGATCAAGTATGGATGTGTAGCATGAAAATTTCATGTAATGTGATCTCAAATTATGATTATTTTCAACTGGTCCAATTTCATAACTCAAAAAAGTTAGAACCAAAATTCCATACTTTATGCTAAATTACAATTGAAATCAAATAACTGTATTTCAGAGTTTTCAATCACCAAAATAACAACACTTTAGTCTGATCAGAAAATAAGTTCATAATAATTGAACAATACAAACAAACTCCAACTAAGCTATCATATCATCAAAACAGATTACACCCATACAAGCCATATGCTCATGAAATACTTTAGGTGGCAATCCTTTTGTAAGTGGGTCTGCAATCATAAAGTTTGTACTAATATGTTCAATACAAATTTGAGAACTCTGAACCCTTTCTTTCACAACAAGAAATTTTATGTCAATGTGTTTTGATTTTGACGAACTCCTGTTATTCTTGTAATATAACTTAGTTGTTTTATTATCATAATTTATCTTTAATGGTCTCTCAATGCCATCAACAATATGTAGCCCTGTGATAAAATTTTGTAGCCATATTTCTTGATTTGAAGCCTCATAACAAGCTATAAACTCTACTTCCATTATTGAAGAAGCTATAAGTGTCTGCTTGACACTTTTCCAAGAAATAGCTCCTCCAGCTAACATGAAAATATAGCCTGAAGTGGATCTCCCGCTATCGAGGCAACCAGCAAAATCAGAGTTGGAGTACCCCACGATCTCTAAATGATCATATCTTTGATATATGAGCATGAAATATTTTGTCCTTTTTAGATACCTCATAACCTGTTTCACTGCTTTCTAATAATCCATTCCTGGGTTACTTAAATATCTACCAAGCATTCCAATAATATATGCAATATTCGGACGCGTATACACTTGAGCATACATAAGACTCCCTACTGCCGATGCATAAGGGATCTTATCCATCTCTCGCTTTCAAGTTCATTTCTTGGACATTGAAGCAAACTAAATTTATCCCATTTTACAATGGGTGTATCCCCTGGTGCACAATCCTTCATGCCAAATCTGCTAAGCACTTTATCAATATAGGCTGTTTGTGATAACCCAAGTATACCACGGAGCGATCCCGATGAATTTGTATACCCAACACAAAAGATGCATTTCCAAGATCTTTCATTTCAAATTTATTTGAAAGAAATTTCTTATTTTCATCCAATAAGCCAATATCACTGCTTGCTAGCAGAATATCATCGACATATAATACTAGGAAAATAAAATTACTCTCACTAACCTTATGATAAATGCATTGAACAATAGTATTTTCCTTAAAATTAACCAAATGAAGAAATCACTTGATCAAATTTCTTATACCATTGACGGGAAGCTTGCTTTAAACCATAGATGGATTTCTTTAATTTGCACACCAGATGTTTTGAATCAGAAGATTGAAAATTTTCTAGTTGCACCATATATATAGTTTCCTCAATATTTCTATTAAGGAATGTAGTTTTTACATCCATCTGGTGTAGCTCTAAATCATAATGAGCTATAAGTGCCATAATGATTCTAAAAGAGTCTTTCGAAGAAACTGGAGAGAAAGTCTCTTTAAAATCACGAGTGAAATCTTTTGCAACTAGATGTGCTTTATATCTTTCAATATTGCCTATTGTATCCCTTTTGGTTTTAAAAATCTATTTACAATCAATAGGTTTTGCTCCTTCAGGCAATTCAGAAAGATCCCAAACATTACTGTCTTTCATAGATTTCATCTCATCTTTCATAGCTTCTATCCACTTTTGGGAATTAGAGCATTGTTTGACCTTACTGAATGAGATTGGATCATCTTCCAATCCCATATCAAACTCATGCTCTTCGAGATTTACAATATAATCATCTGAAATTACTGTTCTCTTTTCCCTTGTGGATCTCCTTAATGGCACTTCAATTTGAGGTTGTTGTCCTTCCATATGAGTGGGAGATAATTCAAGATTATTTTAATTATATGGATTTACAATCTGAATAATATCATGTATAGTTACTTGATCATTTTCAATTGTAATAGTAGGAATAGTAACATATTCCTCCGCAAAATTAAAATCTTTAATTTTATCACTCCCATTATATTCAACATCCTCAATAAATTTAGCATTGCCCGTCTCAAAGAAGGATTTATTTGAGAAATCATAAAATTTAAAACCTCTTGACCTTTCAGAGTATCCAACAAAATAGCAGCTAACAGTTCTTGAGTCCAATTTTCTTTCATTAAGCTTATAAATCCTAGCCTCAACTAGACATCCCCAGACATGAAAATGCCTAATACTAGGCTTCTTTCAAGTCCACAACTCATATGGGGTTTTAGTTACTGCTTTACTTGGAACTCTATTGAGAATATAAACTGCAGTCTTTAAGGCTTCTCCCCAAACCAATTCTGGTAAAGAAGAATGACTAATCATACTTCTAATCATATCCTTTAAGATTATGTTTCGTCTCTCAGCTACACCATTTTGACTTGGAGTCCCCGGTATAGTGTTTTGAGGAATGATGCCTCATTCTGTTAAATATCTTGCAAAATGGCCTGGACGTTGTTCATCTGATCTATCATATCTACCTTAGTATTCACCACCATGGTCCAATTTGACTATTTTAATTTTCTTATCAAGTTGATTTTCAACTTCAGCTTTGAAGATCTTAAATACATCCAAAGATTTTGATTTTTCATGTATTAAGTATAAGTACCCATAACGAGAATAATCGTGTATGAAAGTAATAAAATACTATTGATCATTCCAAGAAGCTGTAGGGAATGGGCCACAAATATCAGTATGTATTAATTCCAAGACATTTAAACTCCTTTCGGCACCTAATTTCTTAATATTTGTTTGTTTTCCCTTAATACATTCAATACAAATTTTAAAATCAGTATAATTAAGGGAATAAAAAATTCCATCTGACACAAGTCTTTCAATTCTTTGTTTAGAAATATGTCCTAAGTGCTTGTGACATAACATAAAGGAATTTTCATAAGTTAATTTTCTCTTTGTACCAAAATTATTTGTATACAAGGATTCATTTATCTGTGAGGCAGAAATATCTAATTTATATAAGTTATCAATCAAAGAATCTGTACCAATAACTTTAGAAAATTGAAAGAGACTAAATTTTTTCATTTTCAAATGAACAAGAGTAACCAGATTTGTCCAAACATGAAATAGAAATCAGATTCCATATAAATGACGGTACATAAAAAGTCTCACACAAATCCAAAGTACAACCAGATTCTAAGTATAATCTATATAAACCTACAACTTTAACTGGGGCTTTATTATCATTTCCCACATAGATGAATATTTCAACATCAGTTGGCACTCTACTCCTTAGACAACCCCTTTTTGACGAACCAGTTAGCATATTTTGGACAATTTATAGCTGAACGATTCAAAACCTAAACCATTAAAACCGGTCCAGACCCTAACCTGATTTCCCTACCTATTGGCGTCATACAGCTTAGGCCGGTCCAATTCCTAACATAAGGTTTAATTCTTAAACCTGAATTTATTATTATTATTTAACCTAGTTAATTGTTCATGTATTAATGTCATATTATTGTTAAAATTATAACTATTATTATTAGTTATAAGTGTAACAATAATAATGATTATTATTGATGTTATTTATGTGTTGTTATTATTATTATTATTATTATATGTGTGTGTGAAGAAAATAAAAAAAGGAGAGATAGAAAATTAAAAAAAAAAGATAGAGAAAAAAAAAAGAGAAAGAGAAAAATAAAAGAAAGAGAAAAAATAAAAAAAAAATTTGTTATCTTGATTTTATAGCTTTCCACATCGCCAGTCGCTAAGGTATAATCTCTCTAAATCTTAAAACTACGAAAGCTCACCTTTGATGCTTGCATAGTGACAAAACAACCACTTATACACGTTTTTGTTAGCATGGTGGGAGGATGTGCGTCACGGTGCTAGCAATGAAGCGAGTGATCCAAAAGCCTCATTCAGCGTCCGCAGTACAGCAAAAAATTGCTAATACATGCTTTTATTATAATGGTAGGATGGGAATCTGGTGCACTGCCTACAACAAAGTGGGGTTACCTAAAAGTACCAGAACATGGGGAAATAATTGTGTTTTTAAATAGGTACCTCACTGAACCCATACATGCTTTTATTAGCGTGGTGGGAATGGAGACATGACTATGGTGTCTAAGGACACCAATCATACACGTCTTTATTAGCTTGGTGGGAAGGCCTAGACTCCTATAGTTTTCCTCTAAATGGGGGAGACGCCTGGAGGCAATCGAAATTTTCAGTGAATAGGCCACCGCAATTGGACTTGAATTTCAACTGACGACAAATTAAAAAACAATTCCAATGGACAATTCAGAGGACCAAATTTGAATTCTAATGAACAAATTACAAGGGGATTTATTGGGGCATTAATTTGAACATCAAGTGAACTAGAACTCAAATTTGATTTAAATATGATTCAAATATAAAATCAAACTTGATCGAATGATGTCGGGCTTGAGCTTGAATTGGACTGAGAATTAAGCTCAATTTGGACAGCGAAGAACTTAAATATTACATTGGACTTGGACTTAAGAACACATTGAACTCTAATGACATTAAACGAACTAAATTTTCACTTAAATAAATACAAAAGAGCTCAAATGAATGATAACCAAAATTTTAATGGAACTATCATTCCAATCAAAACAAAAGTGCTAATTAAGAAATATGATCCATTCAAATCTCATGCATGTAAAATTCTTGGTGGGGTTAAAGAAATCCCTACATCTCCCTAACAAGCAATTACATATAATGAAGATTGAATAGCCTCTTATGAATGGTGGATAATCAATAGCATGCTGAATGAATTATTTAGAAGGGAGGATACTAAGAAGCGTGCAATGATCATGATTATAGGTCAATCGTCATGTTCAATGAATATGACAAGAGCACAAGTAGAGCAAGGGAGATGTAGAAAAAGTGT
Organism: Dendrobium catenatum; assembly: GCF_001605985.2. NCBI lineage: Eukaryota > Viridiplantae > Streptophyta > Magnoliopsida > Asparagales > Orchidaceae > Dendrobium > Dendrobium catenatum. The sequence goes on along the minus strand of NW_021320019.1, from coordinate 2,718,270 downwards.
CCGCCTCATTGTTATCACCACTGGCCGAAGATGTTCAGCTCGAGCATCTTCAAGTAGAGATTCCTCTACCTCTGCCAAGGAGGCATATGCAATCGAATCAAGACAACGAACTTGCTGATGCTGCAAGTTCTACCCATCCTTCTCATACAAGACGCCAACCTTCATTCCTCCAGACATCCCTGAAGATTTAGTTTGACCGCATATTGTTGAGCTCACTCATAATGCCCTACTACATGAACTGCAAAGATTGGTCTAAGAAGAGTTCCTTGTGGGAGGCGTAATACATCATCTTCGTTAGTGGGACTTCCAGGAGTCATAACCCCTGACTAATGTCATTCTTCAGCACCCCATTCCGGTAGGATTCAAACTATCGAGCATCGACTTGTCATGTATCTTGTTGGTAGTTTGGTAGTTGTTTGAGGCAGCATGGTTGTTATGTTGCTCTAGCTTTGGTTCAGTCATCTCTGTACAATTTGATATAGCATGAGTTCTTGGATGCACCACATGTAGTTATGGGTATGGCTTAATTTTTTTATGCACCTTATTTCATTCTGATTGATTATGGAGCTAATCACTCATTCATTTTTAGAGATACTTTATCTTAATATGTTTACCTTCTAAATTATTAGCTTCTTCATTATCTATTACTAAGCCTAAGTGAGATAATATTATAGTTAGTGAGGTTTACTTTTTTTATCTTAGATATATCTGATACAAAATGGAGAACTAGGTTTTTTCTTTTATTTGTAAGTTTTTTGTCATTATGGGTATAGATTAGCTAAGTCGATATAGAGTCATCTAGATTGACTATCCAAAGAAGGGAGTCACTTATTCCTAATTAGTGAGATATATTTGTTTCAAGGAGTTAGGCTGGATGTTTTTCATCTTATATTTATATCAACAGATGGACAAAACTAAATCAATAGATGGAAAGATCCATCCAACACAACCTAGCTAGCCTAGAGCACAAAACCAGTCATAAACTAAAACCTAGAAACAAAGCACCTTAAGAAAGAAGAGCCGTTAACATAAGTGAGGAAGACCCACCAACCCAAACACAAATTAAATCCTCAAACATATATTATTTCAATATAACGTAAGTGAAACCAATGCTACCCAACCTCACCATTCCTTTAATATCAAGAAGTTTATTCATGTTAAGATAAGTCATAGAATTAGGAATCGAGTTCGCTTTTTTATCAAACCAATCCATGTAAGTGAATCATGCTTCCTTGTAATCAAATATGAGAGATGATCTACTAAAATTATTGTAAAAGCTGCATTATTTGTTTATGAACAAATAGTATAAAGAGGCATTATAATAAGAATATTTGGATATAAGAGATACCAAAAATTTCTAATTTGACTCTATCCAAATGTTCCACCATTGGTTGTCAACATAAATCTAAAGAGCATGGTGAAGTTCTTGTATTTCAACCATAATGACAAAACCTTTTGGAGTTTGGGAACCAAAAACAAGAACAAAAGCCCCTTTAGAATCTCTAATAATACCACAATGCCCATCATCCATTCTATTAACCAAACCATCAATGTTAACCTTATATTAAATTAAAATAGGAATTATTCAAACAAAAATAATATGGAGACCTTGAATACTTTTATTATGATGGTATAAGTTAAAAACAAAGTAGTCTAAGAAGAATTTCCTCTCAAATGATTAGTCTTCAAGAGATTCGAAGTATGAAGTTGGTGAATTTTAATTTATTTTTGAGGCTAATGATGATTATGTCAGCATGCATTTTAATGCCTTGGTGCTTACTACTATTAATTTCACTCTATCCATAAAAGCCAAAAAATAATCATATAAATGATAGTAATAATATGAGCATTAAAGTGATTAGCAAACCAATTCTAGAGCATATCAAAATAATTAAAATTATTAAGCCTATAGTTAATATTAAGAGCATGACCTAATAAAGCCCAACTTCTAGTTGTAATAGATCCATTAATGAAAACTTGATTACAAGATTTCATATTAGCACAACATTGGCATTTTGAGGGGATACAAAGCACTTTTCTTTTAAGTCTATCATCAATAGAAATAAAGCCTATTACAAGCCTCCAATTAAATAATGATATATTAATAGGAGTCACATAATTCCAAATTTTCTTATAAGTAAAGTTGTGAACCTACTTGTCTCTAAAACTATTCCAAACCTCATTAACATTTAAATTGCCATTAGTATAATGTTTAAAGATGATATGATCATGTGTATGGATATTTATAGCTATCTCACAATTAACGTCAACAATATGACTAGGAATATACTCAAAAAAATGGTATCTATTCTATTTACCATTTAGAATAAATTGAGAAACCAAAAGGTTAGATATAGAATAAGTATTATATAAATAATCTAAGGAGCGAGACCCCATTCAATCAGCTTGCCATAAATAAGAAGATCCATTAGCAATTCCCCATTGGAGATATTGCTACTCCCAAATCCATTGATTTTGCACATTCTAGCCCAAGTACCAGATTGACCTTTCTTAAAGAAGCACAATGCGAGGGTGAAAATTCTTACAGTATTTATGGCCCATATACTTGGGCCAAAGAGTGTTATTACTTGTAAATTTCCACCATAGTTTATAAGCAAAGCATTTTTCCATATTAGAAATTGATTTGCAACCAAAACCTTTCACAGTGAAAGCTCCGCAAAAAGACTTCCATGAAGCCCAATGGATCTTCTTATTATCTTAGGAATAACCCAAAAAATTATTGATAAGCCTGTCGAACTTATAGCTAACCTCCAATGAAGGATTAAAATATTAAATTAAATATATAGGAACATGGCATAAGTCACTTTAATAACTAGCCTCACTCCCATAGAAAGCTAATTAGAATCCCAAGTAGCAATTGTGTTAAACATGCTAGAAAATATTTTATCAAACAAAAAAGTTTTCTTTCAACTTTTATGAATAGGAACATATAGATAATGTTGGGGAATGGGATTTACTTTTAAAGCCAATGATATAAAGTATCATGTTAATTTTATCTCTAGTTGTGCCTTTACCAACAATAAAGGTGATTTTTTTGATAATTGAAACGAAGCCCACTTTCTGAACCAAAGATCTCCAAAAAATGATTAACTCGCTTCACATATCTAATATCACCATTACAAAAAATTATGAAGTCATCAATAAAACAAAGATTAGAGACATTAAAACCACAAGAATTAGTGAAATAAAGAATAACATATTTAGAAAAAAAAATTAAACCTCCTCTTGAATGTGATTCAACAGTAATGAAAAAAAGACTAGGAAAAATAGAGTCATCTTGTCTAACACTATTTTTAATTTTATTTTAAAAAGAGTTGGAGATTCACCATCTCAAATAGATTCATTTGCTTCTAGTATTAAAATACCATACTTCATAATATTTGCATATGCCGCTTTTTAATTTTTGACATATGCATTTAAATCATATTTGAACTATGGACTTGAGGATCATAAGCATCTAATATCATATCATTGTATGTTTCTTGCTAAAAAAAGTTATTATGGTGTTGATCACTTTGAATTACTTATCATAATCCATGCTTTAGCTTGGCTATACAGGATTAAACTTTTCCTTTGGTATAGATGAATAATGACATTGCCATGATTAATTATGAAAGCAGATTTACAGTTGCAAAATAAGAAGCTATTGTAAGAGGAGGAATTTTAAAAGAGAAGAGAAACACTTGTAAAATTCAGTTTTATTTCACTCTTATACTTCTTGATTCTACTTTATGCAAAACTCAAAGACACCACACCTATTTATACTAGTGACACAACATGAATAACTTAAGCTATTTGCTTGTTTGACCTATTTACTATTTATCAATTCCTCATTTCGCTCAGGTTTATTAACTTTATTATATATTACCATACAAGAGTCTATTTTTTTTTTTAGAAAAGCCTCATATATCATATGAATTAGGTTTAAAATCTAGAATAGTTGATTTCATTCTAAAACTGAAGTAACTAAAAGAATGCTAAGATTGATTATTTAAAATTTTAGACGCGCGATAATTATAAGTTTCGTTGAAAGCAGGACGAATTAATGTACTATTCTACTACTAAATTTTAAATAAAATTTTTAGATCTTTACTTGCAGGAGATCCAAGAGTTTGTATGATTTTTCCATCAGGTAGGGTGAGTTCTAGTCACAAAAGGAGAGGAGGGACGACAGTATTGTTTGGCATGGTTGGTGAGATGACATTGCAGGCTTTGGACAACATCCTCGGCATACAGCACACGTAGGCCAGGAGAGGAATACGCATATTGTGGATCGCAGGAATGACGATTGAAGCCAAAGTGGGAGTTTTCACTAGGGGGTGTCAATTTCAGGTCACGAGTCGGGTCCGGGTCGAACCCGAAACTGACCCGGGTTCAAACGGGTCGAACCCGAAACTGACCCGGGTTCAAACGGGTCGACCCTAACCCAACCCAGCTATGTAAACGGGTCAAAAACTCGGACCCAAACCTGACCCGTCGGGTTGGCGGGTTGACCCGACCTGACACGGTTTGGCATCTGGCGGCAGTGGGATGCCGGATATTGAGAGCGCGGGATGGCCGGCGGCGGGTGGGCGCGGAACCGTGCGGGCTACACGAACTCGGACGCATACAAGCGGGCCGAAGGCCACAAGCTGACACGAACGCGGACCACATGGTTCACGAGAAGGCACATGAGCAGGCAGCAGCGGGGCACTCGAGCGGGAAGCAGCAGGGTGTGCGCGCAGGCTGTGGCTAGTAGGCGAGCAGGTGGGGGTAGCTCGGGCAGCTACGGGTAGTTCAACTTAAACGGGTTTCGGGTTGACCCGACAACCTGTTGGGTCAACCCGAACCCATCCCATTTTGAAATCAGGTCGGGTCGGGTTCGGATCAAGTTTTCGTGTCGTGTCATATATTGACACACCTAGTTGTCACAAATGAGGGCGACCAAGTATGGCTTAATAAAGAACAAATTAACAATAGTTTTATAGTATTTTTATTGAATAACATTATTAAAATTCATTCTCTTGCACAATAACTTTCTCAAGTATTTTTGTTATTCAGATTAATAAACAAACCAATCAATTTAAAATTAAAACTTTAACAAGTATCTGTTAATAAAAAAAAAAAAATTGTAGTATTTTCTCTCTGTTTTAAAATGAGAAAATTCGTTTAGCTTACATTTGTATTGATTAAATTAATTGCAATTAATTAGTTACATACAATCGGGCTTAATTAGTCAGAGCATTCGATCCAACTACGAGGATTATTGGTACACTCATCAGCATCTTAATGCTTGCATTGCGCTTCACTGTGCAAAATCACTCTTTCCCTCTATCTATTTATATTTCTACCTCTCTCTCTCTCATTCTCTCTCTCTCTCTCTCTCTCGAACTTACACAAACTCAGAAAGTAAATTATGAAGAAGTCAGGTGCGTCTTCCTCGACAGGGACCACGAATATTTGCCCCGATTGGTAGGTCACTTAACTCTCCGTGTGCATTCTTGTAAAAAGACTTATGGGCTAATTGCTTTGCATGTGATGGTTGTACAGTATAAAATATATATAAACTTGTATTAATATTGCGATTATCCTGTGCATGTATATAAACACATCAATGGATATCTGTGGACTGCGGATATGCAGCGCAATCCTACTGGACATAAAAGAAGATACGAATCGTAAAGTGCTTGTCCTCGCCTGCCCCGTCTGCCATTTCCAGGTTGTTTTGCAATCGATGATTCATTTTTTTTTTAATTATTTCAGAATTTATAGTTCAACCATGCAAAAAAAAAAAGTTATATTTTATAATAATAAGCACATCGATCAACCACGGAAATCTTGTATTGGAGTTACCCATAGTTGTGTATAAATAATTGAACATTCTTATGAGGTTTTATCTATTAAGTTTCATATTTATTGTTGTCTTATTTTATCTTATTTTGTGTCTTTAACACTAGAATTGGATCTTGGAGGAAGTCTATAGAGTTGATTTCCAATGCTCTAATTTGAATTTTTTTTTTGTAAGATTAAACTTATCGGCATTTCTTTCTTCATTTTGTTGGGCATCTATAACTGCATTTATGTACATGGCTAGCATTTAAGACTTATATGTACATATTTAACTCCTTAATCTTTAATTTATGCACTAAAATTTTTCAAAAACATAAAAAATTAAATGTAAATTAAGTCATCCTTCTTCTTAACTATCACCACTACAGGAAAATGGCAGAATACAAGCGGCCAGTTAAGGCGGTTTGAAAAATTTTCAGCTGTTTTCCGACGTTTTTAAAACCACAGGAATAAACCGCGTAGCTAAGGAATTCCGACTGACAATTTCCGTTGGCTAAACTTACCAGCGGTTCAAACAACCGGTAAATTCTGACACTTAAAAAAAATGACGGTATATATGACTGTCATTTTACCGTCGAAATTTCCGGCGATGAATTATTAAAAACCTCCTATTAAATCGCCAGTAAAAACCGGCGGTAATACCGTCGGAAAACAACAAATTTCTTGTAGTGCACATTTAGCCAATAAAACATTGAGATTTGGTACCCTTCACTCACCGCCGAAAACTCCTCTACACCTCGTCTATCCTTTATTCTCCTTCATATAACACTAATCTTTCGTCCTCCTTTATATGCCTATAGCCTTTCCCTAATTAAATTCTATTGCAACATCATTAACTCCATCCTCCACATTTAATTTTATTAAATGATTATAAAAAAAAAAAAAACTCCATCCTCCATACAAGTCGCCTGGAGCAATAGAATCAAATGGATGGGATGTGAGCAGTGCTAGAGGCTCCATCCAAATGGAGATTGGAACTGCTCCCTCTTCTTCATTGAGGGTCTTGTTAACACCGTTATAGGATTTCTTCAATGGTAAATTTTGTGTTAAATACATAACTAAAACTGACTGTTGAAATTTTAAATAAAAAAAAATAGGTTTTGATAAAGTTTTAAATATTTTTTTTTTATAAAAAATCAAAATTACTAGAAACTTACTGACACCAGAGTGTCCCCTGTTTCAGTCACACCGCCTCCTCTATTTTTGTTTCCCTTGTTTCATTCATTTTTTCTTTGTAATACTTGTTTTTCTATACGTGTGAATACGCATGTTGCTTTTCCTGTAGCTGAGTAAATTTTCAGCGGCTATAAAGCCTATTCAAATAAAGGCGGGAGACAGACGATGTTGAGATCAAAAATCCCTGTTAATTCTTTTTGAATTTTCTGTATCCTGTAGGAGTACAAGTGGTGATCGGAGTTCGACAAAGGAGTAAGAATTCTCCGTTGAGCTCTCGAGAGAAGGTAAGCTTTGCTTTCGTCTCCTAATCGCAAGCTGTTCGTTCGTCGTCCTATCGGCCGGAGTCAAATTGGTATCAGAGCCGGCAAAGATGTCGCCTCGACGGAATCCCCAGCGTCCGACGAGAGACGTGATTATCGAAGATTTGCAAAGGGAAATTCATCAACTCCAGCAAAAGTTGGCTAGATTCGAACAAAGGGAACCAGATCAAGAAGTTCAAGAAGAAGAAGAGGAGGTGAATCCTTTTCATCAAGATTCTCACAGTGAGGAAGAAGAAAGGAGAACGATGCAAGGGCGCGTAGGTCGTTATAGAGATGATGCTGGATTAAAATAGATATACCCGACTTTGATGGGCGGTTAGATCCTGATGAGTTTGTCAATTGGTTATGTACAGTAGAACGAATCATTGAATTTAAGGAGATTCCGCAAGATCGAGTTGTCAAGATCGTTGCGATCAAGTTAAAAAAAAGTGCTTCTCTGTGGTGGGAAAACTTAAAGCGTAGCAGAATTCGTGAAGGCCGTAGCAAGATTACCACTTGGAGTAAAATGAAGAAGGAGCTTCAACGTAAATACCTACCGGAGAGATATCGGCAAGAGTTGTTCTTTAAGCTTCATAGACTACAATAGAATCAGTTATCGGTCGAAGAATACATTGCAGAATTTGAACAGTTATCACTTCAATGTGATTTATCTGAACCCGAAGAAAACACGATTGCTCGATTCATGGAAGGATTACAGACCACAATTGACAATGTAGTCCAGTTACAGCCTTACTGGACTTTGCAATATGTCTTTAATCTTTCTATCAAGGTGGAAAAATAACAAAAAGCTAACAGGTGGAATCGTGGAAAGGCAATGGCTTAAGAGAACACAGTGGACAAACCACATTTCAAGAAAATAGATGGGAAATCTACAGTGATAGCTACCGGAAACAAGGAGGGCCAAAAATCTTTTAATGGGATACCAAGAACTCCTGGGACGAACACTTTGGCGCCAAGAAAGCGCTTTAAATGTCAAGGATTTGGACATATAGCATCAGGATTCCCGAATCGAAGAGTTATTACTATACTAGAAGATGTAGATCCTGATCAAGAAATGGTGGATGAAACTACTTTGGGAGACAATCAGTTGTCCGAAGAACCTGAGACTACGGTTATCTCCGTAGATGAAGGTAGCCTACTTGTTCTTCGCAGGGTGCTTAGTTCCCAGAGGGATGATACGTGTCAAAGACATCGTATTTTTCAAACAAGATGTTTCGTAGGCGGGAAGGTATGTCAAATGATTATTGACAGCGGAAGTTGTGAGAATGTGGTATCTACTACTATGGTGGAGAAATTGGGTTTGTCTACAGAGACTCATGCCAAACCATACACCCTTTCTTGGATCCAAAAGGAAAACGAAGTCAGGGTCACGAAGAGATGTCTTGTTAATTTTTCCATTGGAAAATTTGAAGACCAAGTTTGGTGCGATGTCGTCTCGATGGATGCTTGTCATCTTTTATTAGGACGACCTTGGCAATTTGACAGGAAAACAGTACATGATGGAGAATCGAACACGTACTCGTTCAAACATCAGAACAGGAAAATTGTGCTGGTTCCTATTAGCAAGGGTCAGTCCGCAGGAAGTAATCCGCAGCTACTCACTAGGTCCATGTTCTTGAAGACTCTCAAAGAGGAGGGTGTTGGGCTACTTCTGGTTGTTCTCTTCAGCAATAATACAGTCGATAGCTATAACAGTGGGGTCCAGGATGTTCTTGAGGAGTTTGCAGATGTGATGACAGATGTGCTCCCTTCTAAGTTACCCTCTGAGAGACAGATTCAACACGCTGTTGAATTTGTACCTGGAGCCGTTATTCCTAACCGTTCTGCTTACAGGCTTCGGCCTGATGAACAGGCTGAACTCAAATGACAAGTGCAGGAACTACTACACAAAGGATTTGTGCGGCATAGTGTAAGTCCTTGTGCCGTCCCCGCGTTATTAGTTCCTAAGAAAGGCATGACTTACAGAATGTGTATAGACAACCGGGCTGTCAACAAAATTACTGTTAAATACCGGTTCCCCATTCCGCGTATTGATGACATGTTCGACCAGCTGCAGGGAGCTACGATCTTCTCCAAGATCGACCTGAGAAGTGGTTATCACCAGATCAGAATAAAGATGGGAGACGAGTGGAAGACTGCGTTTAAGATGCATGACGGTCTATATGAATGGTTGGTGATGCCATTCGGTTTAACCAATGCCCCCAGCACTTTCATGAGACTAATGAATCACATTCCACAGCCTTTCCTTTATAAGTTCGTGATAGCTTATTTTGATGATGTACTCATCTACAGCACTGACCTTCAGGAACATCGAATTCACCTTCAAAATGTGTTTACGGTCCTACGAGAACAACAGTTGTTTGCGAACAAAGATAAGTGTCAGTTTGCTGTGACTGAGATATCCTTTCTAGGATATAAATTATCAGCTAAAGGAATGCGTGTGGACTGGGAAAAGATTGAAGCAGTGCGTAGTTGGCCTGTTCCGCAGTCTTTTACAGATATCAGACGATTCCATGGACTCGCTTCATTCTACCGTATATTTATAAAGGGCTTCAGTACAGTGGCTGCCCCCATGACTGAACTGTTAAAATCTGATCGTTTTAAATGGACGAAGGATGCTCAAATGAGTTTTGACACTTTGAAGTTGTACTTATCGTAAGCTCCCACGCTAGTCCTTCCCAATTTCTCTCAAGCTTTTGAAGTCGAATGTGATGCTTCTAACCTGGGAGTAGGTGCTGTGCTTACCCAAGGTGGTCACCCCGTGGCTTACTTCAGCGAAAAGTTAAGTGAAGCTCGTCGAAAGTATTCAACTTATGATAAAGAGTTTTACGTCGTCGTTAGAGCTTTACAGCATTAGAACCATTATTTTCTTGCGAACGAGTTCGTATTATACTCAGATCATGAAGCCTTGAGGTACCTAAGTCATCAAAAAAAGTTGAAGGCTCGGCATGCTCAGTGGTCAGAATTCCTGTCCTCATTTCATTATGTGCTCAAACATAAGGCTGGACACAACAACCAGGTGGCTGATGCACTCAGCCGACGCCATCTATTGCTTCAAACGTTGAACCACAAAATCGTGGGATTTGAAGTGATCAAAGATTTATACCATAATGATCCAGATTTTAAAACAATGTGGGAACAATGTCACAGTGGAAACTGTAAACAATTCCATTTAAAGGAAGGATATCTTTTCTTTGGAAAACGACTTTGTGTGCCAAATTGTTCTCTCAGATTAGCTCTTTTGGCATAAAGTAATGATGGAGGATTGGCTGGACATTTTGGTAGAGATAAGACCATTAGTATGTTATCGGAAAACTTCTTTTGGCCTGCCTTAAAGAAGAACGTGGGACGATATGTGCAAAGTTGTAGTGTCTGTAAACGAGCTAAGACTTCCGGTTCCAATGCAGGATTGTATACACCTCTACCGGTACCTTCTTCTCCATGGGTGGATATCAGTTTGGATTTCATAGTCGGATTGCCCTGTACCCAGAGGAATAAGGACTCCATTATGGTTATCGTGGATTGATTCTATAAATGGTTCATTTTGTAGCTTGCACAAAGACTTTGGATGCCACACACGTCGCGGATCTATTCTTCAGAGAAATCGTTCTGTCTTCATGGGATTCCGAGAACTATCACCTCTGATCGGGATGTAAAGTTCTTGAGCCATTTTCGGAGGACTCTTTGGGAAAAATTCGGCACTCTGTTGCAATTCAGCTCGGCTGCCCACCCTCAAACAGACGGACAAACTGAAACTGTTAATCGCAGTCTCGGTAACTTGTTGAGGTGTTTTGTTGGGAAGAATATCCGCCAGTGGGATCTCATCTTAGCTCAGATCGAGTTTGCTTTTAACCGTTCTGTTAATCAAGCTACCAAGTGCAGTCCTTTTGAGGTCGCTTATGGGTATAATCCCATTACTCCGCTAGATCTCATACCAAACACACCTCCTTCTATTTTCAGTATTGATGGTGAATAGCGTAGTCAAGAAATACAGTAGTTGCATAAGACCGTTCAAGAAACCATTGCAAAGCACAATGCCAAGTGTAAGAATCAAGCTAACAAGCATCGACGGAAAGTTGAATTTAAAGAAGGTGATATGGTCTGGATTCATCTCCAGAAAGATCGGTTTCCGCGAGGAGCTTTTGTGAAGTTAAAACCCAAAGCTGATGGCCCTTTTCACATTATTAAAAAATTCAATGATAATGCTTACCAGATTGACCATCCGGGCGATTATAACATCTCTGCTACCTTTAACATAGCTGATCTAACGCCTCACTATGAGTTAGATGATTCTCCTACCCTGGGAGAATGACACCGGAGTGTCCCTTGTTTCAGTCACACCGCCTCCTCTATTTTTGTTTCCCTTGTTTCATTCCTTTTTTCTTTGTAATACTCGTTTTTCTATACGTGTGAATACGCATGTTGCTTTTCCTGTAGCTGAGTAAATTTTCAGCGGCTATAAAGCCTATTCAAATAAAGGCGAGAGACAGACGATGTTGAGATAAAAAATCCCTATTAATTCTTTTTGAATTTTCTGTATCCTGTAGGAGTACAGGTGGTGATCGGAGTTCGACAAAGGAGTAAGAATTCTCCGTTGAGCTCTCGGGAGAAGGTAAGCTTTGCTTTCGTCTCCTAATCGCAAGCTGTTCGTTCGTCGTCCTATCGGCCGACGTCACTTACAGCTTAGAAATTTCTGGTTGATTGAACTTAAATGAGAGATATTACATATAATCTAAATTCTAAATAGTTGATTTCATTTAATAATGACATAAGGTGACATATTTGTTTTATTTATATCCAAAAATATTCATAACGGATTTGAATATTTTAAATTATTTTCTATCATCAAACGAACTGTTTCTTAATGTCGATGATCAAATTCCACTACCACATCTCAAAATTAATTAAACCAAGGGTTTGTCACACTTAGCTATTTATATTCATGAAAGCTAAACGATGATTACAATTATTGATCATCTAATCCTAGAATTAGGTTATTAAAAATGTATCAAATACTTAGCACATAAGTAAATTATGAGTACTTAAAATACTCAAAGTGCTTGATAGAAATTGTTAGACATGTCAAAGATTTTCCTAATAAAAGGGGCTCATTAAGTAAGAAATTTGACATTTGTTGATAGTAGTGAACAAGAGTTAGGATTTGATAGATTTTATATTTAAAGAAGTTTATGGGTGAATTTCTTAACCAAAAATGCATCTCTATGGGTGTTTAGTTAAATTAAACTTACCAATATATATATATATATATATGAAGGTATGCATAAAGCAATTTTATTAAATAAGAAAGACAAAATACAACCAGCTAAGTGATATCCCCCAAATCACATTCCTCCTTTACCAAATCAACAAATGTAGGAGGAACATTATTGCTACTTAAATCATCCCAAAAAAAAATCAGAAGAAAGAGCATGGTTAGCACAAATGTCCACTAACCTATTACATTTCCTACTAGAAAAAAGAAATAAAACTTTATTAAAATAATTAAGGAAAGATAAATGATCTGTCTTTAGTAAGTCCTCCTTGACCGCTTTCTTGTTCAGCAGACTTTGCACATAATCAATAACATTGTAGTTATCACCTTATACAATGATACCCTTGACTTTAAACATCCACTTTGGAAGAAACTTTCTCATAGACAGAATTGATAACAACTCCACCTGTGAACAATCCCAATGCAGACTACCAAAACCCAAAAACACATAAAAAATTTTCCTCTATGATCTCTGAAAATACCACATATTCCCGCTTTATACAAACTCACCAAGGAAGCATCAATGTTAAGTTTAATCCAATCTGGAGGACGGGGATTCCAAGAAGAAGGAGAAAGCTGAACTTGCTAATTCGCATCCCAGATTTTCGAAATCATATTATTACAAAAGGAAGCAGTAGCGTAACAAACATAATTAGCTGCAATGAATGATATAATATCTATTCCACCATATGTATCAACTTTTTTCTACTCTTCCAAGCTAAGAAAATAGCAGAACAATAAAAGTTACTAACAAAAGGTTTAGACTTAGCAAGATATTCCAAGACCCGAATACATTCTTCAATAGCAGCAACAATCAGAAAAAAAATCCCTATTTTATGAGAGTAGAAAACACTTAAGAAATCTTCACACGGTTGAAACCAATATGTTATAGGTTTTCAGCATCTTTACACCCTCTTAGAAATCCATTGAAGTTCAAAAGCCTCCTATATATTAGAAAATCGTTAGAGGGGATATCATTGATACTCAAACTCCACCATAATATTTCAACCTGAGGCCTTAACTTATGAAAGTTTGTTAGGGATGTTAAGCCCTTAAGAACTAGCCCGAGGCTAACCAAGAGGGGGGGGTGAATTGGTATTTTAAAAAAATTTCTTTATGTAAAGCACAACAAAACTTAAAACCAAATCACGACAGAAATTATAGTGCAAAAAATAAATAAGAGCAGAAGCAAAACAAAGAAAGATCACACCGGATTTATAGTGGTTCGATCAATTCTTGACCTACGTCCACTCCTCGGAGGCACCCTCCGAGTATTGCACTAACTAAGTGTCTCTCCTTTAACTCCCAGAGTTAGGCGAAGAAGCCTTTACAACAGACTCCTTTTCACCAACCCCGATGTGTAAGAGAACAGACTCCTTTTGCTTCCTCATGAAGCGGGCAGAGAACTCAGACCTTTTTTGAAGTAGATCTCCCAAGAACCTCTCAAGGATGAAGGACGAAGAACGGAGACGACGACTTGGAACCTCTCTCTCTCTCACTCTCTCTCTCTCTCTCTCTCATTCTCTCTCCCTCTCCCAAGGCTCTCTCAGGTCAAGACAGCAGCACTCAAGGTCTTGTTGCATGAGAAAATTTAGGTCCTTTAAATAGAATTTCAAGAACCGACATTATCATCAAGGATGATAGGAATATCGTCCTGGCCGATCAGTACAAAATAAACTTAATCAGCCGGGATGAATCAGGACGATCAGAAGAAATTTAGTTATATCGTCCAGGCTGATACAATATCGTCCTGGACAATTAGTTCAAATTCGAGTACAATCATCCTGAACATCGCCCTGAACAGACTCTGGCCGATGTCAATCGTCCAGTCCATCATCCTGGCCAATTTTGCGATCTGCCAGACCAATGTGATCATATCAATCAGCCTTAATTGCTTTCCATAATTGACAGATTTATTTAGGCATAATTATGATGTATCGACCAGGCCAATATGGAGATCGTCCGGGCCTATAATTTTAAAATAAAGAATACCTAAATTGATCATGTAGGCTGATTCTTTTTGATTTGAGCCTATCGTCCAGGATGATTTGCTTAATGACGGCTGCTTAACCAGGATGCCCTAATTAGGGTTTCTATTTTTAGTTGAACCGTCCTGGTCGATAGGAACATCGTCCAGGACGATATACTCAAAATAAAAAAACTCAGAAAACCCCTCAAGTGTGTGTGTGCAAGGTTGCTTAGCATCAGAAACCACTTTTATAATTGACTCAAGAAAGGAAAAAATACAGACTTGACTCAACCTAAATCTACCTGATCTTGAGCTGGCTTGAGTTGCATTCGATCGTGTGATCCTGAAAAATTAGTAGGCAAAGCAGTCGTAAAAAAAACATGAATGTTTGCTATCATTAAAAGTCTAATCCATAATCTCAGATTTGCAACAATCTCCTCATTTTTTATGATGACAAACATAAACAGAGAATTTCAAACAGTTACAACAGTAAATAGTTATGGCAATTTAGTAAAATAATAGTTCACTAAGTTTAAGAATTAAAAGTACAAGATACATCATACTACTCTCCCTTTTGACATCACAAAAAGGAGGGAAACACAAATAAAAACATAACAAAAACTAAAACAAAATATATAAAAAAAAACATACTACAGAAATCTGAAACTAAAACTAGAAGAGAAACAAACTAGAAAAACACAAAGAAAATCAAAAGATGATTTTTTCCCTGAAAGAAGTTCGAGCTAGGGTTAACAGGATCGGATATTCTACCATTTTCAGATTTCGATGTTGTTAACACATTGATTTTACAAATCTTTCAAATTTAATTTTTTTTGGAGCATTTTTTATGCATGTCTTGCTAAATAATAAAAAAAACTTGTTTATTTGCTAATTTTTATGGCTTTTTAATGTTATAACATCATTGTTCTTAGATGATTTTATTGTTTTTGGAACTTCTCTGATCATCTCCATCCTTCCTTTGAGTTTAAAATTTTTTTGTCACATTGTCCTGGCCGATTTATATCGTCCTGGACGATCGGCTTTTCGTGCTTCAAAAAACTCCATCTGATGAATACTCTGACTTTTTGCTCTAATCGTCTTGGACGATCCTTTATCATCTTGGACGATATGATTGAACTCTGCTATAATCATCTTGATCATCCTGGCCGATACTTTTTTTGTCCTGGACAATGCATTTATTTGTTATCGTCCTGACCGATACACCTATTCATCTTGGATGATACACGTGTCGCACGTTTAAAATCTATAATTTTGCCTAGGATGATCTATTTTTGGACAATCGTCCGGGCCAATCCACTGTTCGTCCTAGACGATACACGCGGCGCATGATTTAAAACGTTTTAAATTCGGCCGGTACAATCTATTATTGAGCATGGTCCTGGCTGATCCACCTAATAGGCCTGGACGATATGCTTTTTCAATGGTCATCCGACCCGACTCCTCGGGACGATCGTTTGTGTCTAATTGTCCCGGCTGATATCTGATCGGCTCGGACGATCGAACCGCCTTTTTGACCAATCGGCCTGTTCACAATAATTGCACTGGATAGTCCTGGACGATCCTGCGATCGCCCTGGACGATCTGGCCGATCCTTTAAATTCAGAGCCTTCCAGCCATTGTTTCTCACTTCAAAACCCTTGAAAGTTCGTTAGGAATGTTAAGCCCTTAAGAACTAGCCCGAGGCTAACCAAGAGGAGGAGTGAATTAGTATTTTTAAAAATTTTCCTTATATAAAGCACAACAAAACTTAAAACCAAATCACCACAGAAATCGGAGTGCGAAAAATAAATAAACGCGGAAGCAAAATAAAGAAAGATCACAACGGATTTATAGTGGTTCGGTCAATCTTTGACCTACGTCCACTCCTCGGAGGCACCCTCCAAGTATTGCACTAACAAAATGTCTTTCATTTAGCTCACAGAGCTAGGCGGAGAAGCCTTTACAATAGACTCCTTTTCCCCAACCCCGGTGCGGCAGAGAACCGACTCCTTTTGCTTCCTCTTAAAGCGGGCAGAGAACCCAGAACTTTGCTGAAGTAGACCTCCCAAGAACCTCCCAAGGATGAAGGACGAAGAACGGAGATGACAACTTGGAACCTTACTTAGAGAAACCTTTGTGAACCCTCTCACAAACTCCCCCTCACAAGTTCCTCTCTCTCTCTCTCTCTCTTTCTCTCTCTCTCTCTCTCTCTCTCTCTCTCTCTCTCTCTCTCTCTTCGTCCAGGATGATGTACTCAAAACAGAAAAACTCAGAAAACCCCTCAAGTATGTTTGTGTAAGGTTACTTAGCATTAGGAACCACTTTTACAATTGACTCAAGAAAGGAAAAAATACAGACTTGACTCAACCTAAATCTACTAGATCTTGAGCTGGCTTGAGTTGCATTCAATCGTGTGATCCTGGAAAATTGGTAGGCAAAGCAGTCGTAGAAAAAACATAAATATTTTCTATCATCAAAAGTCTAATCCATAATTTCAGATTCGCAACAACTTGAGCTTCTTTATCCATCTCCAATGTCTGTCTTTTCCATCATCTTCAAATATATTTTTTAAAACTAGTGCCCAAATAGACTTCCCATTACATTTGAATACCAGCTCCATTTGATCTTTCTGCAAGTCAGTAAGAATAAGAACTAGCATGATAACCTCCACTAGGTGCTGCATGAAAAAACTTTTTAACTAGGACTCATTCCACTCTTCATCCCTAATGAAAGCCTTGAGAAATTGAGTATCTTCATTCATCTCTACAACAAACGTAGGCCACTTCTTAATACTTTTATCAAAATTCCAAGCATCCTCTACTGTATTAATATCACAACAAGTAATCACCTACCATCTCAGTATCTGATGTAGAAATTTAGCTCCATTCAAAATGACTTTCCAAGTTGGATAGAAATATATTATCCTTCGTAAAATCAACTTCTAAAATCTTTTTATCAACGTCATCCAACACCTTTAAAAGAGGAGGCCAACCCTTTAGAAAAAACTTCCTTTCCATCCATTTGCTTTTAAAGAAATCATAGAAAACATCTTCCATCTAATTTTGATCTTTTATCAACAAGCCATTAATATCATTCACCTGATCTATCCAATTTTTGTTTTGCCTAGCTGTTGCATATGCATGGAAGACTTTTGAATTGTTATCTCCTTCTTCAATCCACCTAAGATGAGTAAAATGGAACTAATTTTATTGGATTTAGAATTTTCTACAAATAATTATAATTTTTCAAAGGTTGGGTGCATTTTTTAACTATGTTGACCAAAAGGTTAACTTTTTGATTTATGGTGATTTAAAGAAATTTGATATTTTTCATAAATATTAGAACTTGAGAGGATTCTAATGCCTTTGATTATGCTGTTTTTTTTAGTTTTACCCGCTAGTTATGAATTTTTAAAATTTGGACATTTAATTGAATTATTTAATTGCTTCATTAAGGAGGTTTTCTTATTTTTTCACCAAACTAACTCCAAACCTTTTGAAATCCCTCCAATGTCTCAAGAATGAACTATATGAGTGTTTTCAAGTGTTTAAAATTTATTTGAAATTTTTAAGTAAAGTTTAATTATTTATTTTAATTAATTATTTATTTTTTTAATTGCAAATTAAGGCCAAATTAGATGTCTAGTGATGGGGCTTTTAATTTTTCTAGATTGTATATTTAATTATGACTTTGGGCGATCAAGTCATTAATAAGAGTACACGTTTTAGATATCTTGGATCTATTGTTCAAAGTGATGGTGAAATTGATGGAGATATTATCAGTAGAATTCAAGTTGGATGGTTAAAGTGGAGGAATGCATTGGGCTTGTTGTGTGATAGAAAAGTACCCCCCAAACTTAAGGAAAAATTCTATAAGATGGTAGTGAGGCCTGCGATGCTTTATGGTGCTGAATGTTGGCCATTAAAAGAGAAGCATAATATTAAGTTAATTGTGGCAGAGATGAGGATGCTCAGTTGGATGAGTGGCTTTACCCTTAAGAGATAGGATACGAAATGAGCATATACGTGGAAAGGTTGGAGTAGCTCCAGTAGAAGATAAGATTGGAGAGAGTCGCCTTAGATGGTTTGGTCACATAAAACAGCGGCCTTCCAATGACCCGGTTAGGACAGTAGATGTATTAGATTTCACTTATGTTAATAAAGGTAGAGGCAGACCTAAAAAGACTTGGTTAGAAAATATTAGGAATGAACTTTCTTTATTAGATTTAAACGAGAATTTGACATATAATAGGTCACAATGGAGAAAAAGGATTCATGTAGCTGACCCCACGTAGTGGGATAAAGGCTTGATGTTGTTGTTATTGTTGTTGTTGTTGTATATTTAATTATGAATAATTTGAGCCAATATTTTTTTTAGATTAAATTTGGATTTATTGCATTTTTTTTAGGTTTTAGGCCCCTAAAGGTGCTCATTATTATTTTGATTAGTTTTTGATCTAATGAAGTCTAAATTTAGTGAAATTATAACATAAGGTTCATGGTGTCACTAAGTTCATTGTTCTAGAGTTTCACCCCAATTTTGGAATTGTAAAGGAGCAAAGAAGAGAAGTGCTTCTCTATACATGAAGGAAATTGTCAAATTACACAATGTTGTTTTTTTGGGTTTGCTAGAAACAAAAATCTCTTAATTTGATATAAGAGAAGTGAAGAAACTTATGGGAGAAGAATGGGAATTTGATTTGGTTCCTTCTAATGGCCTTTCTAGGGGAATTATAGTTCTTTGGAGTTCAAATATTGCTGAGTTTACCAAGATGGGATCTTCATCCCAATGTCTCATTGGAGACTTGACCATAAATAGAAATTGTAAATTGAGAGTGGCTTCGGTCTATGGAAGCAAGGAAATAATCAAACGTAGAGAGTTATGGGAGCTGCTGGAGTTTTATAATGTGGAGGAGTATCCGATGCTGGTTGGGGGAGATTTCAATTGTCTCACCTCCAAAGAAGACAAAAGAGGAGGGAAAAAATTCTATTTTTCTCAAGGAGCTAGAGAAATGGGATCTTTCAATTCTAACAATGACTTACATGAGATTTGATTTATAGGTCGAAGGTATACATGGTGCAACAACAAATCTGGAGGTTCACGGATATTGGAGAGACTTGACAGGTGCTTCCTTAATTCTTCTACTTTGAATTATTTCTCTCAATTAACTGTGAGGCATTTAGCTTGATTTGCATCCGATCATAGCCCTTTGGTTCTTAATTTATGCAATTATAATTCCACTTATAAGAAGAGAATTATCTTTGAGGATATATGGGGATCTTATCTAGCATCATTTGCTATGGTGAAGAAGGAATGGAGCAAGAAATACAATGGGGATTATTCACAAATTCTAAATGCCAAATGTAAAAGAACGCTTAAATCGTTGTTCTTCTGGAGCAAGGCTAAGCTGAGGAATCTTGAAGATCTTAAAAGTAGTTTAATGGAGGATATTCTTAAACTACAAATTACTGAATCTGAAACTGGTTGGCTATCCGAAGTAGACTGTTGGAAGATGAAATCCAAAGCTGCTAAACTAAATTCTACTATGGCTTGGTTATGTAGTTGGTGAAAACAAAGAGCTAAAGTAAAATGGATGAATGAGGGAGATTGCAACTCAAAATTATATCACTCTTTTGCAAGTGCTAGAAGGATTGGAAACAGAATTTTTAAAATCAATAATTAAAATGGATTAGTTTTTGAAGAACAAAGCCAAATTGAAGAAGTATTTATGCAGTTTTTCAACTTCAAGTGGAAATAGAGAAGTTGTAATTTGAATGATTAGCCGAATTCTGGTAAGATTTTGAGTATGGATGAAAAGTATAACTTGTCCAAGGAATTCACAGTGGAGGAAATTAAATTTGTCATAAAAAATCTGGGTAATAACATTGCTCCCAGTAATGATGGGATCATTTACTCATTTATCAAATTTTACTGGAATATTGTAAAAGAAGACTTTATAAGAGCTTTATATCATTTTCTGAATTATGGAAGTATGTATTATAATTGGAAAGACACACTTGTGGTTCTCATTCCAAAGGTCTCTAATCCTTTGATGCCTTCAAATTATAGGCCTATAAGCCTTTGCAATTCAGTTTACAAAATTACTGCAAAAGTTATCTTGAATAGGCTTATTCCGGTTATTCCATTGCTAATCACGGAGGAGCAAGCTGCTTTTATTAGAGGGAGATCCATCTCAGATCACATACTCATTTCCCAAGAAATGTTTCATAAATTTTGGTACTCTAAGGCAGCTAATGGGATGGTGGCTTACAAAGTAGACATGGAGCAAGCATATGACTCTATGAGTTGGAAAACTTTAAAACAGGTTTTGAACTACTTTGATTTCCCAGATATGATTTCAAATCTAATATTGGAATATGTTTTAAATCCCATATTTTCTATTATTATAAATGGGAAACTATCTAGATGGATTAAGGTTGAAAGTGGTTTTCGTCAGGGGTGCCCCTTGTCCCCCATCTTATTTATCCTATGCTCCCAACTTCTTACAAATGCATTCACACATTCTTCAATTGGGATTGGAGTTTGATCCAACAGTCCTCGGATATCACGCTTACTACTTGCTGATGATGTTTTGCTTTTCTCAGTAGCTACACGGAAGGCGGTTCTTGAAGTTAAAGACATTCTTTCTAACTTCAACTTGTGGACAGGACAGAAAATCAACACTGAGAAATCTGCCATTCTATTTGGAAGCAATGTTAAAAGAAGGAAGAAGAAACAGATATCCAGAATTATGGGATTTAAAAAAGTAAAGGAACTTGTTTACCTTGGCATTAAGATGACTTTGAGAAGAATGGTGGCTAGTTACTTCTATTTCATCATTGAGAAACTTCTTAAATTACTCAATACTTGGGGAACAAAGTCTTTATCACTATCAAGTAAGATTGTTCTTATTAAAACTGTTATCCTAGCATTTCCCAACTATTTCAGCTCTCACTCTTTGGTGCCGGTGCAAGTCCTTAAGGAGATTGACAAAATTTGTAGAGGATTTCTTTGGAATAAATATGGTAAAAATCCTGGACTTCATTATATCAGCTGGGATAACCTTTGCCAGCCAATGAAGAAAGGTGGTTGTGGATTACATTCTTCATATACAAGGGTAGCTCCTCTTAGAGTTAGATTATCTTGGAGATTCCTTAATAATAAGGAGTCTTTATTACATAGAACTTTAGCTCCTAAGTATGGTACTTGTTTTGGGAATCACGGCTTAAAGAAAACTTCTTCCTCTTGAAAAATTTTAATCAATGGAGGCAAAGTATTGGAACCATTTATCAGATGGAAAGTAGTGAATGGGAGTTCAATCAAAGTATTCAAGAATAAGTGGATACTTGATAGAAGAATCAATGGCTGGCCTACTTTTGTTATCTCTCAAGATGATAGAGATCAGTTTCTGAGAAGTTTCATTGAAGAAGGTTGCTGGAATGAGGAAAAATTGATGCAGAATTTTGGTAAAGATCTGGTAGATCTCATTCTAAATATCAAAATTGATAAAATTATGTATGATGATGTCAAAGAACTCATCTATCAAGGTCCAGGAAGATCTATTCCTGAAATGATTAGAGAATTTCAGCAACAAGATGAGGAATGGATACCTTTTTATTGGATAAAGAAGGCAAAAGTGAATCCACGGGTTCAAACCTTCATCTGGAGAATTCTCAAAAATGCATTACCTACTTTTCAATTTCTTGTTCAAAGAAGATTAAAACAGAATGATAAATGCCCAAGATGCTCTATTGGTAGAGAAGATATGGAGCACATTTTTGGTGGCTGTTCCAAAATCAAAGAGGTGATCAATATTCTTGACAGATGGGGCTTTGTTTAGGCCGAATTCAACAACCTCCAAGGATGCTATAGGTGGATACACAATATCTCTAAGAATGATGGTATGATTCTAAATCTCTTCTTCAATGTCCTGTACTTTTCATGGAAGGCTAGAAACAATTTGGTTCATGAAGGCATGAATGAAAGTGCTACCTCTATTGTTGTCCAAGCAATCAGCCAATCTTCATACTCTATCAATTGCCGGAATCATGGGATGTTAATCAGTCCTCTAGACTGTTGAATACTTGGCATCCCCCTCTACCCAGTTTGTTAAAAATCAATGTAGTTTCTACTCTTTCTTCTTCTTATAGAGCAGGAGTTGGAGGTATTATCAGAGATTGCAAAGGAAGATTCTTATTGGCTTTTGGGAATTCTTGTATCCATTGGGACATATACCAATTGGAATTTATGGCTATCAAGACTTTGAAGAATATTATAAAAGATTGGATGTTCAAGTACAAAGGAGCTATTATTGAGAGCGACAACTTCAATGTCATTAAGGTGATTCAAGATGCTAAGGATCACAGATTCAAATATCAAGATGAGTTAAACTTTTTCAATGATTTTAATTATGTTATTTTTAAATGCATTCATAGAGGGGGAAATAAACTAGCAGACTTGTGTGCTAGTTATGGTCTCCTTAGTGCTTTATTTGGGAAGACATTACTTTGGATAAGATTCCTCCTTCATTTGTTCAATTGATGAAGGAGGAATCATGTTTGTAGTTCTTTATGTTTTTTTCTAGCTTTTAATGCATTAATGCTTTTATCAAAAAAAAAAAAAAAAAAGTGTACAAAATTTCTAGGATTTTTCTAAGTTATCTAGACAATATTCTTAATTATTTTTCATAGGTACCATTAGTGCTTGATAGGATTGAATCTTGGTTAAACTAACCCTTTGATATACATATATAAACACATCACACCGGAATAATCATATAACCAAAATCTATGTCTAATATAAGGGGTGTATTCCCAAGTATTTGGGTTAAACCATTACCCAAACACTAGGAACTTCACTTACCAAATAATTCCCCATTTAACCATCTCCAAAATACTGTGATAAGGAAAAGAACATATCGTAGTATTTTTTTGAATAAATTTAACTATAAGTTATCAGGCACTTAAATGGAAATCATGTAAGGCTAAGGAAATAGTAATCATATGACTATCATGCACATGCACATGGTTTAAAACGTGCTTTATCAAAAGCTATTTAAACATGAGTGTCCTAAGCTACAGTTTCACATTTACATCAATCCAATGGATGTTCACGGCCAAACTTTGGCTCATTTTACTTATTACAGCCTCTAGAATAATCCCACTAAAAAGCTCTGGATCACGATCTATTTGAGTTGGATGGATTCCAAATAATGGGTGACAAGAAGCTCATCACTAGCTACCTCTTAATAGTGGGTTCAAGCTAGGAAATAAAGAAGAAGGTGTGTAGATGCATAAAAAAATGGGAGATCTAGCTTTGGGGCAGAGGTCAATGAAATAGGTTTGAATGAGGCATTTTATGCCTTTTCTTATATCAAGGGTTTAGGGTTTTAGGAAATGGTTGGGATGCATCAGAGCCTTCTCTTAGATTCCATACACCTATCTAAGGTGGTTAGATGGTAATGCCAAAGCTGGGAGAGGTAGGATGTCATTGGATGACCATACATGAGAGGGGGCCACTCTTTCCCTTCTTATTAGGCAATGACATGAGCCCAGGTTGAGCGATGTTTAAAGTGCTTTTAGGTTTAAGCTAAGTAGCCTAAATGAGCTAGAATGGTGAAAAATGAACTGAGATGGGTATTTTTACCATTCAAAGGGGTTTTAGCCCTTTGGTTGATTGGTTTATCTAGTTAATATGGTCAAAATTACTTATGTGGTACCTTGGGATTTAAGGATGCTAGTGAAGTGTACTCCAAATGGTATGAAACAATGATAGGAATAGACAAATGCAATGAGATATGACTCATCCATGATTGAGATGTGTTTAAGGTATGGATTGGAATGGATTTGAGGCGTGATGGGGTTTTATTTCAGTGAGTGTATAAAAGGTTGACTCAATTGGGTCTATTTTGACAAATTATGGGTCCAGTTGACCCAGTCAATTGGTGACCACGTGGGGTGACCAATCATGAACAACCCACTAAGAGTGATGATCAAGAGATTTTGATGAAGATCAAAGTTGATTTGAAGTTCATATGGAGATGATCAAAATACATGATTAGTTGAGCTATCTTGGGCTATCTTAATTGTGTGATGTTGGGTAAATCCCTTGCTCGGGAGGCAGTGATTTTTAATTTTATGTTAAAGGGTTTGTAGTGAAGTAATTTGAACATGATTGAGGTCAGATGGTTAGTGCACTATGGCTGTTGGTTATAATTCAAAGTTTTTCTAGTCAACCAAGTCATAGAAAGAGTTGGAGTTGAATTCAATAGTTTCAACTTGAGACCAATTGAGGTGTTCACATGTTAAGGTGAGGTCTCCTTTCATGAAAAGCATATATTTGGTCCCTTAAGAGGCATTTTTGTCAACCATAGTTATCTTGTCAACCAGGTCAAACCAAGCTTTGGGTTTGGATTCAGTACAACCTAAATGATATTTATAATGTAATGAAAGATGTTTCAATGGATGGTTTGAATGAGCCATGTTGAAGTTTAAGGGGAAAAAACTTATTTTCCCTTAAGGGTTTTGGAGTTCAATGGGCCCATGACCAACCATGGTCCACATATGTGTAGTTTTATATTTAACATATAATAAAAAGGGTTATGGATATGTTCAATGGTTTTGGGGAAGGTCCCAAGGTTAAATTCCATAGGGTGCAAGGTCTAGTGGCATGGGCTATAAATAATTTAAGGTTTTGTAGCCTTTGGATTTCATTGATGTTTCAAGGGATAAAGGGCTTGTATTGACCTTAAATTTGGTGGATTTTCCCTATAGACATGCCTATTCAATGTTTAACTAATGGATCATAAATTAGAGGTCATTAAATTTTATTTTGAGATGATTGAAAAATCATTCAGAAAGGGTTATGTGACACAGGCTTTTAGCCTTGTCTTTTGGTTTACAATTTTGAGTTTGGATTTGAATTTAAATTTGATTTATGAACCTTACGTAAGAATGAGGTCAACATTCATCTACAATACAAGACCTTAGAAACTATTGGCCACCTACACCCATTACAACAAGCCCCGTAATGAGACTCAAGCGAGTCCCTAATAGAAGATAAGTCTTAAGTGCTTTAGCACTATTGGTTACTATAAGGCAAAGGACACTTTATAAATAGTAAAATACCATAGCCACTATTGGAAAACTCGTCCAATTATATATAGCTCCATCACAAGAGTCTTTAATTAGGAAAGTTTTAGGTGCTTTGTACTATAGTCAGCTACAGGCACCATGCTCTTAATAATTATAATGAATCCCCCTTCTTTTTTGACAAGCTCTACAAAAAATAGTACATGATATCCCTCTCAGTTGGAAAGGTCCCACCCGATAATTGATGACTAAAAGAATGAAAAAAAATCCCATATAGTGACTATGATGATTACGCTTCAATATAGGATCTCTTACAATACATGGCATTTGCCCCACTATAGTAACAAGGTAATTGACAATGTTAAGTGCCCGTAGTGAAAACCTTCCTACTTAGATTGATTGAGTAGCGAACACCACTCAACCTCCATTAATTTTATGCAAGTCTATATGCCAACTATTTGATCATTCAATGAAGTTATATCGTCTGTCATATAAACAGTACCAACAACAACAACTACTCACTCTCTACTAACACTTCATTTTCTTGCTTCCCCCGTCTTGATAACCACCTCCAATCCTACCAACCTTCCCACAATTTTCATTCAATGATGTTTTCCTTGGGGGAAGGTTGGGATCAATAAACAAAGTATACGAGATGGAAATCTATGGTTGCTCGAGGGTCTTGCCCCCATTCTGCTCTTCAGCAACATCTTCAATAGCCATCATAATAGCGATCATCTAATCATCAACAATTATATTTCACTCTTGAGTACATGCCACCTTAGGCATCTTTATTGCACCCAACATGCATGATCTCAATGGTGTAATAATGATTCATCCCTTCATCTGAATGCCCATTAAGATCATCAACTACCTCACTTGTAGTAAGAATAATGGGAGAAATTGTATCATTTGTCCTTTTTATAGGAACTAATGACTGGTTATCCTTATCAATGACTAAATCCCTAACATGGATCTATGCACTCTTTAATAAAGAATCGATATTAAACTCAACTAAGTAGTGGGATATCCAATCCTCCTTGCCAATAATGTCCTTGCTAGGCATAACCTCTTAAAGGTAGCTTTCAAGAAGCTCGAATGCCAAGAAGATCAATCTTACTGAAATTGCACAAGACTCATATGTTGGGAATGGAAAGTAAGTATTGACTTGTCTCGAGAAGTGATAAAGAAAATTTATGATGGGAAAAATTGATAAAAGTTTGGGAAGTAAATTCATATTTTATTATGCTCATTTCCCTAATTTTTTATTAATTTATCTTACCTTCTTGATACTTGATATTTTAAAGGGTCAAATAAATAGTGGCGCAAAATATACTCCCATGATTGCTTATGCAGGTACCCACTCATAAGGGTCTTATAGGTTATATTCAATCACATGAAAGGATATCCATGAAAGTTCATGAGAGGTGTTAAACCCTAAAGAACTAGTCTGAGGCTAACCAAGAGGAGGGGTGAATTGGTATTTTTAAAAATATTTAACAAAAAATATTTTTGATCTTTTTAAATATTTTAAAAAAAAATCACAGAAATGTACAAAAATAAAATGCGATAAAAACTAATAAGAAAGATCACACAGAATTTTATAGTGGTTCGGTCAAATCTGACCTACGTTCACTCCTTGGAGGCTCCCTCTCTAAGTATTGTACTAAATTGAAGTGACTTTTCTTTTGCTCCCAGAATAAGGAAGAGAAGCTCTTACAAAATCTTTCCATCGACACAATGAGTCAGATATCTTTGAATCCTATTAAATCTCTTAGAGTAGGCAGAGAACCCGAGAATCCTTTTACTCCCTTTTGGAGTAGGCAAAGAACCTGGATCGAATATTAAAGATGATCTCCCCATAGCCACCAAGGAACCAGTACAAAAACTTAAAGAAGATGATAAACATAATGCTTGAAGCAACCTTTGTGATTCCCTCACAAGGATCCCTCTCTCTCAATCTCTCACTCTTCCTTCTCTAAGCTTCCTCTTGGATCAGCTTCACAACAAAAAATTAACCCAAGGGTTAATACCAATGCTTAAATAGAGAGCCTCCAAAAGAACCCTTATTTTTAATTCTCTGCAACTGATCATCCAGGATGATCGATGGTTCATCTTATTCAATTAGTAAAAAATGGCCCTATCAGCTAGGATGATCACCTTTTCTCTAACGATCAATACAAGTATTTATACAGATAGTCCAGTATGATCTTTCGATCATTCGAGATGATTAGTTCAACATACCATATTGATTATCTAGTATGACTTTAGATGATGGGTGACGATATCCATATCATCCCAAAAATGTCTTAGGTCATCCAGGATAATCCTGCTAGATGATTAAAGTAAAGTTATAGTTTTTCATCTTGGATGATAGGGAATCATCCTATGAAATATACTATATCATCTAGTATGATCTAGATGGATCATCCCATACAATATGATTA
Organism: Dendrobium catenatum; assembly: GCF_001605985.2. Classification (NCBI taxonomy): domain Eukaryota; kingdom Viridiplantae; phylum Streptophyta; class Magnoliopsida; order Asparagales; family Orchidaceae; genus Dendrobium; species Dendrobium catenatum. The sequence continues at coordinate 2,690,146 of NW_021320019.1, read as the reverse complement.
AAGAATTTAATCAAAATTACTCCCTTAATCATCAGATAAATTTAGGAATATTTGTTATAAATAATTCAGGATGATGTATATCATCCTATGTGATTAGAACAATATTTGAAAATTAAAACATTACCTAAATTGTGATTTAGGGCTATTTTCATCTTTTAAGTTGATCATCCTTGATGATATGGATCATCCAGTATTATTAGTCTAACCACTTATAATTATCCTGATGCCCTAATAAAGGTTTTTATTTTTAATTGATTGTCTAGTATGATCTCAGATCGTCCTATACGATTTGGTCAAAAATATAAAAAATTTTTAACTCACAAAATTTCTACCCTTGAGTGTGTGTGAGTAATGTTACTTAGCTTGAGGTCCACCATATTCAAAATTAGACTCAAGAAAGGTAAAAATTATATTGATATGAAATTTCAAGAAAACACAACCCTAATATATCCGATTATGAGCTGATTGGAATTACAATTAATTTTTGTGGACCTGTAAGATTAGTACGTAGGGAAAACAAAATAGATATTTAATAATATTAGTGGTAAAGAAATAATAATATTTTTTTCATTAAAATTAATGTATTCAGATTCATAATAATATTCCCCTTTTTTATCATGAAAAATATTACTGTTAAAAATTTTAGATCAAGCAAGTTTTTTTTTTTAAATTAAGGAATGAAAGAAAAAAACTTGAAACATGAGAATAATAGTAGTAAAATAAGGTAGATTCCACTAAAGACAAAAGCAAACAACCCAATAACTACTCCCCCTTTTGGCATTATAAAAAATAGGGAACAAAAAAAAAAAAACACCACATGGAACAAAATACATAAAAGAGAACCAGTACAAATACATAACCAAACACTAACAAACTAGTAGAAAGAGGAACCCTAGTCAGGTGGAGGTGATGGTGGTGGCTGCTGAAAGAATCGATTTAGGGAAGAAAATTGCTCCCCAAACCAGGCGATGTCCCGGTGTGCTGGGCTGAATATGCCTCAAATTGAGCTACATCATTATCATGTTGTTGCTGCTACTCGATGACATATGACTCAAATCTAGATTCCCACTGGTCAAATGTCTAAACCAGCTCATCTATCTGGGAGTGCTAGTGGATAGGGTCAAGAGCAGGAATATGTCCTTACTTTTCTTCCACAGCCTAATCGTATATAGGGTGATGACAAGTATTGTGAAGATCATGAAAAGGGTTATTTGAATAGAAAATATGGAGGTAATCAAGTGAGCTTGGATACTGAAGATTTTACTTAGATTTAATGGCGTATGAATGATATGTCCTAACCCAGTATTTGGCTTTCTTTTTTGGCCAGGATCCCTAATATTGGTTAGAAATTAAATGTAACAAATTATAAGTTCACTAATATGAATGTCTCGATGAGCCATTATGTTGTAGGTGGTGAGTGACATGATGGGGGGAATATGGATCCGATCCCTAGGTTTAGGAATAATGGAGGTTCGAAGGATGTGCTGGATGGTTTAGGCATTTTTTTATTAAGAAACTAGTTATAGAGTCATGAAGCTGGGCATTGGTTTCTTGAAGAAGGGTATTGATAGGGCCACAATTAAATTCAGGATATGAGGCTAAAAGATGAAGTTTGTCGCTAGTGGTGGAAAGGTGGATAAATTCATGGAAATCTTGATATATTATTTCAATAGGGCATTAATTAACATAAGATTGTAATGAAGTACAATCAGAATTCAAATGGAGACTGGTGCAAAATTCGAACAACATTTTGGAATTAAAGGGGAAAGGAAATGTAAGCATAAATCCAAGAATAGTGTGGGAAACATGAAAGTTCAACACATCCTGATTGATAACCTTTGAAAGATTAATCCCTACAAACTTTTAGCGAGTATAAACAACTTTATCAGCTGCTTCAATAAAATGAGGATAAAAAACACTCCTAAAAGAGCTACCTGTGAGGGCACAAGATCGTTTATTGCCCTCCATAGTAAAAAAAATTAAAGTTAGAAAGAGGGAGAAGGGAATTGAAAAGTTTGGTGTGAAGAAAAACCATGAATTTGGGCCGGTTTATATAGGGTCAGGCATATCGTCCAAGATAATCAGGCGCAATAATGTCATCCAGACAACAGTAAAAAAGTTAGTAATATCATCTAGGATGATTATATATCATACTGAATGATTAGACATGGGATAATCATCTCGAGGAATAATCTTGTACGACCGTTGAATGAAGTGATCGTCCAAGATGAATACGTGGATTGTCCAGGATTATGCATAATAATGGATCAACCTAACAACATTCAAATTGTCCAATTACTTTTTCCATGTGGATAGTCAAGTACGATGGAGGAATTGTACGGGGTAATCTCTAATAATCGGTTCATATCTATCATTAGATGTGCTGTGATTGGAGAGACGTATTATTTGTTCAAATCGTATAGGACGATGTTGATTATCCCGAATGATGTGAACAAAATAAAAAAAATTTAAAAATATGGAAAGTGATGATCAAGAGCTCTTCAAGACAACAATAAAATAAATAAATAAATAAAAACATGGATAAAAACCAGATATAAATTATTCTCAAAATAACAATTTTTTTTGAATCAATCAACACTAAAAAGTGATAAATTTCCCTTATGATTGGATTAAAAATTAGTAAGAAATAAATTAATAATGTCAAAATAAGAAAATGGTAGAACAACCAATCTTGTTAACCCTAGCTCGGACTCCTTACAGGGTATAAATCTTTTGAAAACAAAAAAATTAACATAGAAAATAAACTAGATGTGAAAGTGATCATTTCCAAACTTTATTTAAGAAAAATATCTCATAAAATAAGAAAGCAAAGTAAATAATCAAAATCAAGAGTTTCAAAAATTAAGTGTTTGAAAATAACAAGTGGCAAATGAATTCTTCAAAGATTTAAAAAATGAATTCTTCAAAGATTTAAAGGTTTGAAAGAGAAGGAAGCTTATTTCTTTATGAGCTCATTTTGTGCCTCTTGTTAGATCTTTAACACACTTTGTGCATCTTTTAATTTTTAGATACACTTTTTGTATCTTTTAATTATTTGGCAATCATTACGCATTTTTTTAGTTTTCTTTTGGTCTCATTTTATTCCTCTTGTCATTTTTGCGAGCAAGCTCCGTTTAGAAACCTTTAAAGACTTTTAATTGTAAGAATATCTTCTAGATATAAGAGAAGAAAAAACTCACTCTTTAATATAAGAAAGAATAAATCAACAATCATAATCATATTCATATGATTAATGCAATAACCTAATCAAAAATACTTGAAATTTATTTAATGACTATGAATATTATTCATATGAGACAGATTACTATAAGAAAATAAAAAAGATCTTAGTTTCAAAGTCTAACTTTTAATTTGAAATAGATTTTTTCTTAAAAAAAAACGACACTAAAGGAATTAGAGGAAGAGAATCAGTAAATGATGTTTCTTCCTTTAACTTATTTAGGGAGGCCATTCAATGTTTACTAATTTTTAAAAATAAAAGCAAGAAAAAATGTTATTTAAGAAATCAATACCAACAATGACCTTTAATCAGATTCCAAAAAAAAATATTGAAGGTAAAAATAACAAAAAAATGTAAAATAAAAATAAAAGTACGTAAACAGAAAAAGACAAGCAAATAAAATAAAAACAAAAGAAAAAATAAAAAAATAGAAATCATCGATTTTATGAATTAATATCTATGACACCTAATCTGGTTCTTAAGATTCTAAAAATTTCAAAGGCTAGTGGTTTTCTAAAGATATCAGCAAGTTAATTTTGAGTGGCTATACGATGTAGCACTATGTCTCCTTTAGTAACATGATCCCTAATGAAGTGATACCATATATCAATATGTTTGGTCCTGAAGTGTTGGATTGAGTTCTTTAAAATATAGATGGCACTAGTGTTGTCACAAAGGATTGAGATTGTGCCTACAGGTAAACCTAATTCCAAAATTTATTGCTTTAGCTAGAGGACTTGGGCCACACAACTTTGTAAGACAATGAACTCAACTTTAACAGTAGACATGTCAATTGAGTTCTATTTTTTACTATACCAGGAGACTAAGCATTTTCCTATGAATTGAAATGTTCCAAAAGTACTTTTTCAATCAAATCGACATCTTGTAAAATTAGAATCAGAATATCCTATGATTTAAAAGGAGGTGCTATGCCTATGATACCAGATTCCAAAGTCAAAGGTTCCTAAGAGGTACCTACGGATTCTCTTAATAGCAGTCAAGTTGGACTCTTTTAGATCAACCTAAAATCTAGCACAAAGAAAAATAAAATATAATAACAGGTCTGCTAGCAGTCAAGTAAAGAAGTGATCCAATTGTTCCTCTAGATTTCTTTTGATTAATAGATTTTCCATTTGAATCTTTATCTAATAAAATAGTGGAACTCATGAGAGTGTTGATTGGCTTGGCTTTATCCATCTCATATTTCTTAAGGATGTCTATAATATATTTTGATTGACTAAAAAGGTTTCATCATTCCTATGCTTTATGCTAAATCCCATAAAATAAGACAATTATCTCATCACACTCATCTCAATTTTCTTACTCATTATTTTTAAAAATTCATTACAAAGATTTTTACCATAAGATCTAAATAGAATATAATCAACATAAATTTAGAAAATGAGTAATTCATATCTTACCTGTTTTAGAAATAGGGTGGTGTCTATGCTCCCCTTAACAAAAGACTTTTCTTGTAGGAATGTGCTTAGCCTTTCGTACCATTCCTTAGGTGCTTGTTTAATTCCATGTAATGACTTTTTAATTTGAACACATGATTGGGAAATTATAAATCTTTCAAACCCAAGGATTTGTTCAACATATACATCTTCCTTTATCATCCCATCCAAAAAGGCACCCTTTACATCCATTGGACATAATTTGAATCCCATAAAATAAGGGAAGGCTAGTAGCACTCTAATAGCTTCTAATCTTGCTATAGTGATAAAAGTTTCTTTAAAATCAATCCCTTCTATTTTATTATACTCATTATCCACCAATCTTACCTTATTTCTCACTACCACTCCATAATCATTCATTTTATTTTTGAAAATCCATTTGTTTTCCAAATGCACTCTAGTCCTCAGGTCTTCCAACTAACTCCCAAATATCATTCCTTACAAATTAATTTAGTTCTTCTTATATTGCTAAGATCCATAATTTATCATATAAGACTTGAATTAAGTTTGTGGGTTTAATCTTTGAAATAAAGGCAGATTAGTCTACCTTTTCTGTAAGTCCATGCTTAGTTCTAACACCTTCAGACCTTCAGATGGGTCTCCTAAGATTAGTTCTTTAGGATGACTTGAAGAATATCTCCATTCTCTAGTCAAATTATTTTCATATTTTATCCCTTCCTCCAGATTTGCAGATTCCAATCCTTGGGTGACTTTTAAAACCTCCTCTTCTTCTATTATAGACCCCCCATAATTATCATACTTATCAAATACAATATGAGTGATGTCTTAAACTATAAGTGTTCTTTTATTAAAGACTCTATAGGATTTCTCAATACTTGAGCAACCTAAGAACACTCCTTCATCAAATTTTGGGTGAAAATTTTCTTAGTTGAGACTTCAAATTATTTAGAATGAACACTTTACATCCAAAAACATGGAGGTGAGAGAGATTGGGTGTCCTACATTTCAAAAATTTATAGGGTGTCTTGTTGAGTTTGGATCTAATATTCACCCTATTTAGAACATAATAGGTTGTATTCACCGCTTCTGCCTAAAAGTATTTTATAAGTGAGTATTCAACTAGTATGGCTCTAACAGCTTTCATCCGGGTCATGTTCTTCCTCTCAGCTACCCCGTTCTATTGATAGATCTTAGGAGCTGAAAGTTATGATCTATCCCTTACTCACAAAAAGATTCAAATTGTTCATTATCAAATTTTCCACCGTGATCGCTATGAATGGTTAAAATTTTATAACCTTGCTTTGTCTGAAATCAATTAGAAAAAGACTTAAACTTCTCGAATGATTCACTTTTATGTGATAGAAATTTAACCCAAATAAATCTCAAATAATCCTCAACAATCACATACCCAAAGACTTTCCTTCCTAAGTTTGCAGTGTTTATGGGTCAAAAGAGACCCATGTATAGGACTTCTAAAGGTTTGCTAGTGGAAATGTCTTTAATTGAGGGGAAGGAGGATTTGACTTACTTTCCTAACTAACAGGCATTACACAGGTGATCCTAGTAAACTCTAATTTGGTTATCCCTCTCATTAAGTCTTTTTGAGTGATTTTTCTAAGGCTTTTTATACTAGTATGACATAACCTCTTATGCCACAACAAAGATTCATCAGCAAAAGTTTTTAAGAAAAAAAGCAGTGTCAAATTGAATGCAATTTAAATCATTCATATAGACATCGTTGATCCTTTTTTCTTGCAAAATAATGTTGTTATTCATACTTATTACACAACTATTATATAGAACTTTTATGCTGAAGCCTTTATTGCATAGCTGAATGATGCTGAATAAGTTATATTTCAAGCCATCAACTAGTAAAATATTTTCAATGACAAAAATTTTAGAGTTGCTAATTATACTTGACCCCACCACTCTCCTGGTGGTGTTATCTCAAAGTGTTACATTGCCTCCTTCCTTGGCCTCTAGCAAAATTAATTGATTTGCATCTCTAGTTATATTCCTTAAACATCTGCTATCCAGGTACTACATGCTCACATGAGGCCTTCTATTAGAACAACCCTATAAAATTATCAGATTTTAGTTTTGGGATCCCAAACAGGTTTGGGTCCCATCTTATAGAAAGAAGACTGAAATGCTGTGTTCTATACTGTGAGTTTTGAACCTTATGTTTCCATACTAAATGTGTTCTACGGTGAATGATGAAAGTGTAAGAGATATGTCCTAGTATGCCAAAAAAAAATCATCTAACATCAGGAAAAGGATTTACTAATCTATTCGGGTTACAGTGCGTCTTCCTAGGTTTGAATGATGCATGCTGATCTGATGGATTATAAAACTCAAGCATTATGGGTGATTTTTTATTTTTTTTGAAAGAAATTAATTTAGCTTCTATAAACTTATTTATATTTTCAAGAATTAACTTTTCTATTTTCAAAGCATTCTCCCTACTATATAAATCAAATGTAAGTATATTTATGTTATTATATGAACTTTCTAGTTCAACATGTGAATTTTTCAAGGAATCATGCTCATGTGATAAATCAAGATGCTTTTTACTCAATTCATCAAATTTATCAATTAAATTCATATGATTGCTATCTAAAGTTGGATAATCTTTTCTCAGGCATTCATACTCTTTTTGCAAAGTTAAAAAATTAGTTTTAAGGAAAGCATGTAGTTTGTTGAGCTTCCTATATGGAGAATGATTTTTTTAAGAAACTTGAAGTAATTGATCATAAGTAAGCTCAAATATCTCTTCTTGATTAGAATAATCAAGATGTTCATCATCCATTAAATAGAATTTTAATACCTCCTCTTCAGCTTCAGTTTTAGAGGAGTCTGAAGTTGAGTCTGCCTAGAAAGTTTTTTGGATCCTTTCCTTGACCTTCTTGAACTTAGGTTTTTCCTCGCCCTTTTCCTTGCTTGGGTGAGCTTTTAGAGCTGGGCTATGAGACTTCAGATGCCTTGGCTTCCTTCATTCAAAACAAATAATGTCATAAGAAACTTTAGAATTCTTATGGTTCTTACCATTCCATTTCTAATGATGCTTTTGCTTTTTTTCTTAAGAAGATCTTGAATTTCCTAGTAATTAAAGCAATGTCATAATTTTCAAAACCAAAAGAATCAGTGTCGGAATCATAAGCCTTTAAGACTATATTTTTCTACTTCTTCTTCTCAATTGCATCAAGGTGCCTTTGCTTAATTCCTTGCTCGTAAGCAATTAGTGATCCAAGTAAGTTATCGATTGAATGAACATTCAACTCCTTAGATTAAGTAATGGTAGTAATTTTTGCATAAAAAGAAGAAGGTAAACATCTCAGAATCTTGTTAACTTTTTCGTAGTTTATTAGTTCTCTTCCTAAGGCATGCACGGATATAAGAATTTTTGTAAACCTAGTATACATCTCATAAATAGATTCGTTAGGTTTCATGCAAAAAAAAATTCATAGTTATGTAAAAGAAAACTCATACTAGATTGTTTCACTTCGTTTGTACCTTCATATATTATTCATAATCTACCCATATTTCTTATCTAGTGGAATAAGTTGAAACTTGCATATAGTCTTCAGATTTTAAGGCATAGAAAAAATAGTTCAAGCACTTAGCATTAAATTGTGTTAGATCTCTATCATTAGTGGTCCAATCAGTAAAAAGAATTTTACTTTTAACACAATTTACTAATCTAAATGGTGTAAAATAACCTTCATTAACAAGCATCCATATGCGATAATCAATTGATTGTAAAATGGTGGACATACGAGTTTTTCAAAAATCTAAAGGTATATTGTCAAAAAGAGATGGTATAGAGATTAAATAACCATCTGTGGTGTTTCTATTTTCAAAGTTAGCCATGGATCAAAATTTAAAAGTTTTCTAAAACTTGATTTTATGAATCTAGCTGTGATACCACTTGAAAGTTTGTGAAGAGTATTAAACCGTAAAGAACTAGACCAAGGCTAACCAAGAGGGGGTGTAAATTGGTAGTTTTAAAAAATCTTAAACAAAAAAAAAACCTTTTGATCTTTTTAAATATTTTAAAATAAAATAATAATAATAAATGTGGAAGAAAAATAATTTTCATAATAATAATACAATCAAACATTTCAATAATAGAATAACTCACATAAATGTGCGAAAATAAAATGTGGTAAAGCGTAATAAGAAAGATAACACCAAATTTTATAGTCGTTCGGTCAAATCTGACCTACGTCCACTCCTTGGAGGCTCCATCTCCATGTATTACACTAAACTAAAGTGACTCTCCTTTTGCTCCCACAGCAAGGAAGAAAAGCCCTTACAAAATCTTTCTATTAACATGGTGAGGCAGAGAACCTATAATCCTTTTACTCCTTCCTGGAGTAGGTAGAGAACTTAGGAATTCTTTTACTTCCTCCTGGAGTAGGTAGAGAATATGGATCTAATGATGAAGACGATCTCCCCGTAGCCACCAAATAACCAATGGAGTAACTAAAAAATGATGCAAACACCTTGCTTGGAGCAACCTTTATGATTCCCTCAAAAACTCACCCACACAAGGATCCCAATTTCTCAAGCTCTCCCTATTCCTTCTCTAAGCTCCATCTTGGATCAACTCCACAACAAAAGATTAACCAAAGGGTTAATACCATTTATTAAATATAAAGCCTCTAAAGAAGCCCTAATTTTTAATTATACGTAACTGATCGTTACGATCATTCTATATGCTTAATACAAAACAACCCTATTAGCCAGGATGATCACCTTTAGTCTGTATGCAATGTTTAAAATTGTGCAATAAAAGGCGCGCCTTGAGGCGCGCCTCAGCACAATTTGGTCCATTTAAGCCTCAAAGCCCACGCAATAAGTTCAGTTTATGAGGCTTACGCCTCACGTTTACTGAGGCCCGCCTCGCCTCATTTATTTAAGGCGCCGCCTCTAAAAAAATTTACCTAAAGTTTTTTTTTTTAGTTCGGACCCCCAATTGTCGACGTGGCGCGCCTAGTGAGATGTCGACGAGGCATCAACATTTAAACCTTAGTAAAGGTCGAATGACAGAAGCGACATATCAATTTTCAAGTTCTAGGCTTCCAGCAAACATTCGTACTTTTAAGCATTCACTCCGGAGCAATTTCAAGCATTCTTTACTCAGTTTCTTCTAAGATGTCGTCACCCCCAAAGAGAAAGGTTACTTAATGCTATGTTTTATGTTATGTACTCCATATTTTATGGTTATGCTATGTGTTGGTGTTCAAGGTTTTGAAGATCTTTGTATTTTATGCTTATTCTATGCATATCCATTGCTTCTCAAAATTATGTTGAAATTTGAAACCTAAAACCTAACTAAATTTTAAGCACCGAGTAATTTATGCGTATATTGTGCGTACTCAATGCGTATATTATGCGTATGATATGCGTGTACTCTGCGTGATCCTTGCATATGTTGTTTGTACTTTCTACGTGTGTATAATTTGTTGTCATGTTTTCTGCAATGTGCATTCTTGTGTATATATTATGTTTACACAATGCGTGATCAGTGCTTATGATGTGCGTACTATATGAGTTTGTATAATTTACTGCTATGCACTATGCGTTATTGTGCGTATGGTGTGCGTAATATATGCGTATGTTATGCGTATACTGTGCGTGACCGTTGCTTATATTGTGTGTATGTTGTGCATTTTCTTTGCGTATCTTATTTACTTATTTTTAAAAATTTTTAGATATATGTTCGTCCAATTACTTATCGATGCTATGTTTCTTCGTTTTGAATAATCTGTGATAACTTTGCTCAGCAAATTACTCCTGATGTCATGGACACATTGAAACGTTCAAAGATCATATAGTTTTTAGAATTTTCTGGGTTTGAGCAAAATGTCCCTCTTATTTATGAGCTAGTCTCAAGGTAGAATATTTCAAAACAATGCTTTGTTCTAAAAGGTCAACCCATTCCTTTAACTGCTGATGAAGTGGCCCTTCTCACTGGTCTGCCAAATAAAAGTGAAGAAATATCATGGCATTATTTAGCACATACTTCAGTTACATCATCAGAAATTAAGACAGACATGATGGAGTTGAACAAGCAACCCCCCCCCCCGGAGACTATGTTAATAACGTTTATCACCCCCCCCCCCCCCGAGACTATGTTAAGAACGTTTATCATATATTTATGTTCAAATTTACTTTTTCAACTTAACAACATCAAAACTCCTTGGTTGCTTCAAAGAATAGTAAATAATCCAAATGATTTTTTGTTAATAAACTGGGCTAGTTCAATTAGGGAATTTTTAGTTGGAGAGTTTAGTAAGGCCTCCTACAAGATTTTAAATAAGAAGCTAGCAGGTTACATCAATAATTTTATACCTCTACTAATTATGAGTGCTAAGTACTAACTACTAAATTCATTTAAAATTTTATTGCCTCAATGTGAGTGCTAAAATTTTCTTTTATCTTATACAGATTTGGTTCTTGGTGCATACTTCTTTTCATTCTCCTATGTATGCTGACAAAATGCCTTGTTTTTTATGATGGGCCGATGATATTGTATATACTACAGAGATGATCACTAACTTATTTGCTAATATAAGAAAAACCCAGATTGTAATATGCTCCAAGCAGTTTCCCAGGCTGAAATAGATATGGTTAATGTCGAGAAATATCTATCAGACAGCTCTCCATCCCTTGATTCCCCTCATGAAATATCCACCCATCAAAACATCCCCCCAATCTCCCCATCATACCCCACTTCCTCAGTAAGACCCCCACCAATCTCCTCAGCAATCACACTTAAGTTTTTCTACTGAAGCACTTGAATCCCTACAAGAAAGCATAATTAAATCCTGCCAAGAAACATATATAAATCTTTTTCTTGAATTTAAAGATAGGCTGAGCACAAAGTTTGAAGACCTAACTGAAAGAGTTGAAGTTATGAAGGTCAAGCTCAATAATTACATTGATCAAAGAAAAATACCCACTTAGAAAAGATATGTTAATTACTCTTCATCTTTCAATAAGAAACATAAATTAGATATCCCTCCCCACAGCCCCAATGAACTAATCCCTCAAAATAAGCCAATCCCATCCAGAAAGGAGCCAATCCTAACAGAAATACAACTTATTTCATATACAAATCCAAAAGAACCAATCCCAGTAGATGACATTCATATAAATCATGTAATTTCTGTTTATGCAACTGAAACAGAAAATTATAAATGTCTACTGAGTTTGAGTTCTGAGAAGAGAAAATTTCTTCATGAATGTTTGAAGAAGTACAATCGAAGGTAAAAAATTTGCAACTTATTTTATGTTTGAATATTTTTATGCGTATGGTATGCGTGAGTTATGCGTATGATATGAGTTACTTATGCTTATTATATACTTATTATACATGTATGTTATGATATGCATATTGTATGCGTATGGTATGCTTATGTTATGCGTATTATATGCATATTTATGCTTATGATACGCGTATTGTATGCTTATGAAATGCGTATTTAATTTTTTTTTTTTTTTTTTTATGCAGGGACGATAGTATCTTGTTTGTTAGTAACATTCTTATTTTTAGAGCTGATATTGATGAGTTATTAAGCCACAATTATTTAGGTAATGAACATTAAGATCTTTTTGCCATTTTGTTAGATGAGAAGTGTAACATTATGCCTGACAAGTACCATAAATTTCTATACATCTCCAGTCTATTGGGTTAGTAACTTAGTGTTTAATTAATCAGTTTAACTATTGTATTAGTAACTTAGTATCCATTTCTTAGTTCTTACATAGTTACATACTTACATTTACTACTTGCACTTGCAGAATAACAAAGGAAGGAATAAATTGACTAAATTGCAAATCGACCATATAGCCGAGCTTTCTGTTTCTTCAAACAATATTTTATTATAGCCAATCATTGAATCCTCGCACATTACTCTGTTAGTTGGTTTGCTGAAAGAACAAAAGTAAAAATTTTATAACTCGTTGCCCCACCGCATCAAAGAGCATAGGCTTGTTGTTCCCAAAATCATAAGTGTTGAAAGAACATGAACTCTTCAGTTTTTAAAAAATTTATAGAACTAATACTTGCTCTACGTATTTTTGCAGCTTAAAACTTTATACTCTGACACAAAAGGAGCTTTTAATAATGATATCAAAAAATGGAAGCTTTTTATCATTAAAGGTGCACCAAAACAGGATAACTCTATAGATTGTGGAATGTTTGTCTGTAAATATATAGAAAGGATAAGTCTTAAAGGCAACATTGATTGGACTGATAGTACAAATTGGAAAGAAGAAATGCAAAAGTATAGGGCAGAATTTGCACATGATATTTTTTAAAACATTAGAAAAAAGATCCTCAGCAACCACACATAAGTTTTTTTGCATAAGCACTTGAATCCCTACAAGAAAGAATAATTAAATCCTGCTAAGAAACAAGCACAAAACATTTTTTTTGAATTTGAAGATAGGCTGAGCACAAAGTTTGAAGACCTAACTGAAAGAGTTGAAGTTATGGAGGTCAAGCTCAATAATTATATTGATTAGAGCAAAATACTCACTCAGAAAAGATCTATTAGCTACTCTTCATCTTCCAATAAGAAACATAAATCAGATATCCCTCCCCATAGCCCCAATGAACCAATCTCTCAAAATAAGCCATTCTCATCCAGAAAGGAGTCAATCCTAATAGAAATAAAATTTATTCCATATACAAATCTAAAAGAACCAATCCCAGTATATGACATTCATATAAATCCCGTAATTCCTGTTTATGCAACTGAAATAAAAAATTACAAAGGTCTGCTGAGTTTGAGTTCTGAGAAGAAAAATTTTATTCATGAATATTTTTATGCGTATGATATGCATGAGTTATGCATATGATATGAGTTACTTATGCTTATTGTATACTTATTATACATGTATGCTACGATATGCATATTGTATGCGTATGGTATGCTTATGTTATGCATATTATATTCGTATTATATGTGTATTTATGCTTATGATATGCGTATTGTATGCGTATGAAATGCAAATTTAATTTTTTTTTTTTTTTTTTTTGTGCAGGGACGATAATATATTGTTTGTTAGTAACATTCTTATTTCCAGAGCTGAAATTAACGAGTTATTAAGCGATAATTATTTAGGCAATGAACATTTAGATCTTTTTACCATTTTGTTAGATGAGAAGTGTAACTTTATGCCTAACAAGTACCACAATTTTTATACATCTCTCCAATCTATTGGGTTAGTAACTTAGTATTCAATTAATTAGTTTAACTATTGGATTAGTAACTTAATATTCATTTCTTAGTTCTTACATAATTACATACTTATATTTACTACTTGCACTTGCAGAATAATAAAGGAAAGGATAAATTGAATAAATTGCAAATTGATCATATAACCGAGCTTTCTGTTTCTTCAAATAATATTTTATTATAGTCAATCATTGAATCCTCGCACATTACCCTGCTGGTTGGTTTATTAAAAGAACAAAAGTAAAAATTTTATAACTCATTTTCCCACCGCGTCAAATAGCATAGGCTTGTTGTTTCAAAAATTGTAAGTGTTGGATGAACATGAACTCTTCAATTTTTAAAAAAATTATAGAACTAATCCTTTCTCTACGTATTTTTTAGCTTAAAACCTTATACTCTGACACGAAAGGAGCTTTTAATGGTGATACTAGAAAATGGAAACTTTCTACCATTAAAGATGGACCAAAACAGGATAACTCTATAGATTACGGAGTGTTTGTCTATAAATATATGAAAAGAATAAGTCTTGAAGGCAACACTGATTGAACTGATAGTACAAATTGGCAAGAAGACATGCCAAAGTATAGGGCATAATTTACATATGAAATATTTTGTAAAACATTAGAAAAATGTTAGTTTTTCATTATGTATAAATATTTATCATTCAGTATATAAATGTTTCTATGTAAAAATATTTCTGTATATAAATATTTAAACAGTTTGTGTATAAATATTTATTATCATTCTGTGTATAAATGTTTATTTCTGAAGAATATATTTTTCAATTATGTGTATAAATGTTATTTATATTGATTTGATTAAAAAATAACTTATTAAATGATAATACGCATAAAATATGCATATCGTATGTATTATATAGGCATACTATACCCATATAATACGCATATCGTAAGCAGATAATAGGCATAGAATACCCATAATATGAAGTTTGAAAGATTTTGTGTTTGGCATTTGCGTTTAAAGATTAGTGTTTGAATTTCTTATTTATTTTAACGAAAAAAAAAATAAATTTATAAATGATTTTGAAACGTTTTTAAATAATACGCATAACGCACGCACAAAATACGCAATTCGCACGCACATAGTACACACAAAAGATGTACATAATATGCATAATACACGCACATATTACGCAGTAAATTTTATTTATCAAAATATATTAAATATTTTAATTAATATCTATCTTTATTTTTAAGTAACTTACATTAAAATGATGAGGAATATGTTTAACACGTTGAACTTAAATTTGTTATTTATAAATTAGACATAATGTGATTTTTATGATTTCATTTTCTAGTCCTGAATATGATTTTTGAACAAGTACAAAGGGTTTATGGCTCTTGGTGGATTGTATTTAAGGAAGAGAAATAAGCAATATGATGTTTGAAAGATTTTGTGTTTGGCATTTGCGTTTAAAAATTAGTGTTTGAATTTCTTATTTATTTTAACAAAAAAATTAATTTTATAAATGATTTTAAAGCATTTTTAAATAATACGCATAACAAATGCACAGAATACGTATTAAGTACGCAGAATACACGCACATATTATGCACATAATATGCATATGGTATGCATAAAATACGCACACATTCTATTAAATGTTTTAGGTTACTTACATTTAGTATGGACTGAGGGGCCGTGTCATGAATAATAATTTTTGTTAGTTGTGGACTGATGGGTGGCAGATATGGTTAGGAGGGTTGGTTGAATTTTTATGAGCCATTATTTATAATTTATTGCTTACTATTATTCAACATTAAAATTTTTACTATATAATATGGGAACACTTGCTTTATGGTATTGTATTGTCCAATATGAATCATCTTTGACAACCAAGCCTTCCATTCATTACTGTGATACTTATCCTGCTCCCATATACATAAACCTGGTCAGGAGAGAGATTTTATGTTTACAAGTTATTGGCATCAGGAACATGGGAGGAGGATAAGTATCGCAGTAATGAATGAAAAGATACGCAGGAAGGATACGAATATTATACCCTACATAAAATACACATCTATTACGCACATAGTACACATGGTCTGCGCATTATATACCCATATATTACGCACATCGTATGCATGGATTATGCAAAATATAAAATTGGACCAGGGGCCATGACATGAATAATATTTTAGTTAGCTTTGGCCTGACGGGAGGCAGGCAGAATTACTTCTGTTTGTTAATCATGTCTAAACATCAAAGCAAGCTTCTCTTATAATTATTTTGGTTGAATATTCTTAATAGAATGTACATAGGTTCTCTTGTAAAATTGTATTTGTTATAAATGTTCTTTTAATTTATTCATGTATTTTTTATATTCTACATAGTTATTAAAATTATATTTATCAAATTCTATTAAATATTCTTTTAATTATTTTTTATTTTTCAAGATACGCAATATTGACGTAGAGAGTACACACATAATACGCATGGTGAATGCATGGTATACACATATATTACTCATAGTATACGCATAGATTACGCACAACATAATATTGAACACGTACAATACTCATACTATACCCAAAAAATCATATGTTTTATTAACTATTAATACAAAATCATACACTAAGTTACAGCTGCTCCAACTGCTAATTTACAAATACTTTAGATGAAGTTTTACAAAATACGCATGGAATATGAATATATTACGTCGTACATACACAGAAAATATGCGTATAATATGCATATCATACACAGAAATACACATAAAATACGCAGTGTTCTACTTTATCGACAGCTCGACATTATATAATACTGAATACAACCAGCACGCATATTAAATCCTAAACGAGAGCTGTTCTCTTCGCCTTTTGCTTGGAGGTTTATTCTACTGTGAGACTGCGAGTTGGGTTGCTGTCTTCTCCGTCCGACCGACGCCCGCTTCTGTCCGAGGCTGCTGTCTCCTCTTACCTGTATTAGGTCATAGAAAATATTAGTAAGAACTCGTTTACTTCCTATTTTTGCTAAATCGAAATGGTTAGAAATAAGGATAAAGCTGCATTAGGTCATAGAAAATATCCAGCATGAAAATATAGCACTCAGGTGGATGTAGGAGGCAGTGATAAAACATATGTCTATCTCAAATGTAATTACTTTGATAAAGTTATGAAAGGTGGTGTGACTAGGATGAAGGAAAACCTTTCAGGTTCTCACAATAATGTTGCTCCATGCTCCAAAGTTCTTGATGCTGTAAGGGATGAGATAAAATCATACATGAATAAGTCTACCACATCAAAACATCTTGCATAGAAGCAATTTGAGGATAGAGTTGATGCTGGATCTTACTACGGGAGTGAGTGCAGTGTTAGGGATTCATCTTCTTCTATGAAGCCCATTTCATCTAGGGGTGCTAGAGGGCCTATGGATCATTATATGGTTGACACATCAAAGGATAGGCATTCTACTAAATAGAAGATGGCCCCAAAAAATGCAAGGGAGGCGCGGAGAAGAGTGTGTAAGGATATAGACAGATTCTTCTACGAAAATACAATTCAATTTAGAGTTGCAACATCACCTGCTTATTACAACATGATTCGTTCAGTTGTAGCATTTGGGAGAGGGTTCAAACCTCTAATCATGTATGATTTAAGAACATGAATTTTGAAGGAGGAGTTGAAAAGCACTGATAAAAGCATCAAAGAAATTAAGAAGACTTGGGCCCAAAGAGGTGTAACAATTATGTCAGATGGGTGGTCTGATATCAAATATAGAAGTCTGATCAATATCCTCATTAATAATCCTTATGGTACTATATTTTTAAGGTCAATTGAAGCATCTAACCATATCAAAGATGTTGAGTTCATATTTGGATTATTAGATAGCATTATTGATGAGGTTGGATAACATTTGATTGTATAAATTGTGACAGATAATGCAAGTTCTTATAACGCTGTAGGTAATAAACTTATGGAGAAGAGAAAATATTTGTACTGGACTCCATGTGCTGCACATTGCATAGATCTGATTCTTGAGAAGCTTGGGGAGCTACCTCAACATAAAAATGCACCTACTAATGCCAAAAAAATAACAAAGTTTATTTACAACCACTCTTGGGTTCTAGCTCTTATGAGAAAGTTTTTGAAGAAAGAAATTTTAAGGCCAGCCGCAACAAGATTTGCCACCGCTTACTTGACCTTATAGAGCATGCTGGATACTAGGTGACCTTTAGAGGCTATGTTCACATATACACAGTGGTTGAGTTGTGCTTGGGCAAAGAAGGCTGAGGGAAAATAGATTAGAAAGATTGTTTTAAATGACAGATTTCGGCAAAGTGTCTTATATGCCATTATAACCACTAGACCTTTAGTTCATGTTTTAAGGATGGTGGATGCTGAGAAGAAGCCTGCAATGGGTTTCATCTACAATGTCATGGATGAAGCCAAAGAGATGATTGCCTCCAACTTAGGAGGCAGTGAGGGAAGCTTTAGGGAAATTTGGAATATTATTGATGATTGGTGGGAATTGTAGCTTCACCGAAACTTGCATGCCGCTGGCTACTACCTAAACCCTCAATATCAATATGCAGAGAACAAGTATACAAATCCTAAAATAAAGTTAGGATTATATCATTGCATGGATCATCTAATAAGTGATACAACTAAAAGATCAAATGATGACTTGCAATTGGTACCTTTTAGGAACAAAGAATGTTTTTTTGGATTACAACAAGCAAAATATACAATTGCCAAACAATTTCCAGTTGAGTGGTGGATTTAATTTGGTGATGAGACTCCAGAATTACAGCGTTTTGCTGTGAAAGTTTTGGGCTTGACGTGCTCTTCATCTGGTTGTGAAAGAAATTGGGGTACCTACAACCAAGTACATACAAAGGGAGAAATCTCTTGTCGACATTGAGGATGAACTCACTGGTGTATATTGTGTACAATAGGAGACTCAAAGATAGAAATTTGAAGAAAAAAGGATTAATGGTTGATGAAGATCATTTGCTTTGCGATGATGTGGCATCTGATGATGAGTGATTTGTAGATGAAACTC
This sequence comes from Dendrobium catenatum, assembly GCF_001605985.2. NCBI lineage: Eukaryota > Viridiplantae > Streptophyta > Magnoliopsida > Asparagales > Orchidaceae > Dendrobium > Dendrobium catenatum. Next base: position 2,671,212 of record NW_021320019.1, on the reverse strand, counting down.
CATAGGAGAGGGGGAAGAGGAGAGAGCATATCATCATAATGATGAATAAAATGAGACCCCCATAGTGATGACTGATGAGTGATGACAGTGTTGATGACTGATGAGTGATGACAGTGCTGATGACTAGTGAGTTCTTATGTGATATGTCTCCCTTTTTTATTCTCAAAGATGTGATAAGTAGCATTTTTATGTTTTATATATTATTTACTCATCAGTATATACAAAATTTATTATTTTATGTTTACGCAACTTTTTGATTTTGAGGCTTACGCCTCAAATCGCCTTGAGGCTTACGCCTCGCCTCACGAACAAAAAATGCCTCAATACCCGAATACACAATTTTAAACCTTATCTGTATGATCCGTATAAGTATTTATACAGATCTTCCAGTAAGATCTTTTTATCATCTGGGATGATTAGTTCAACATACAATATTGATCGTCTAGTATGACATTGGATGATGGGTGGAAATCTCCATATCATCCCAAAAATATCTTAGGACATCCAGGAAGATCTTACTGGGTGATTAGAGCAAAGTTATTGTCTTTCATCTTGGATAATAGGGAATCATCCTACAAAATATACTATATCGTACGATCCAGATGGATCATCATATATGATATGATTGAATAATTTAATAAAAATTTCACTCTTAATCATCAAATCAATTTTGGTATGATTGTCATAAAATTTCCAAGATGATGTATATCACCTTATATGATAAGAAAAAAAAGTGAAAATTAAAGCATTACCTAAATTATGATTGGCAGCTATTTTCATCATTTAAGCTGATCATCCTGGATGATATGGATCATCCAATATGATTAATTTAATCACTTATAATTAGCTGGATACCCTAATTAGGGTTTTTTTAACTAATCATCTAGTACGATCTCAAATCGTCTTGTATAATTTGTTCAAAAATAGAAAAATCTTTAACTCGCCAAATTTTTTCCCATGAGTGTGTGTGTGCAAGGTTACTTAGCCTGACGTCCACCATATTCAATATTTGAATTAAAAAGGTAAAAAATACATTGATATGAAATTATAAGCAAACTCAACCTTAATCTAACAAATCTTAAGCTAATTTGCATTGTAAGTGATCTTTGTGGACAAACAAAATAGATATTCAATAATAGTAGTGATAAATAAATAATAATATGTTTTATCACAAAAAAAGATATTTGGATCCAAATTCATAACAATCCACTCTCCACCAGTACTATTCATTTTAGGGATACACTAGGGGTATAAATGAGTCGAGTCAAGCTAGAAACAGGGGTGTTTGCATCGAGCTCAACTATCAAACATCAAGCTCAAGCTCAAGCTTGAACTCGAGTTGAGCTCGAGCTCGACTCATTCCAATGCAAATGAGTTCATGTCACTCGTTAAGCCACATGTCGAGCCTCCCGCATAGTCCATTTCAACATCATGCATGAAGTTTTTTTGAATGTTAAAAATGGATATAGAGATAGATAAAGAGAGAGAGAGATATAGAGAGAGGATTGTCTTTTAAATATTAAAATTATTGAGATAGAGAGAGAGGGTGAGCGAGGAGAGAGATCTTTTTTGGGTTTTATCAGAGAGAGTGATTAGCATTTATTATTGTCAAAGAGAGAGAGAGAGAGAGAGAGAGAGAGAGAGAGAGAGAGAGAGAGAGGCAAACAATTGATATTCACTTTAAATTTTCAAAATATATGCTAACGAGAATTTAAAATATAGGCATGAGTGTGAATTATTAAACATTTAGTATTAATGTTTTAAAAATATTCAAATTTAATTATTTTAAGCCGGATTGCGAGTTCTTGAACCAAAATTAGTGAAGCTCAAACTTATGCTCATTTAAGAAACTAGCTCGAGCTCGACTTGTGAGCTCGATAAGCTCAGCTCCTAAGCCCATAAACAAGTTAAGCTCAAGCAGACTCGGCTCACTTACATCCTTAGGATACATATGAGCTACGTAGGAGCTGATCACTATAACATGATGGACGACCTCTGGCCACATCCTCCATGTCGTTTTCCTCTCTAATGGTCTAACCACAAAAGTTATTCTATAAGTTGGCAATCTTTATTAACCTAGGTTAAATTCAAGTCTCATATATCGAATAATCCAGAAATAGATCTAAAGTCAAACAAAGGAACATATCTCAATCACATGACCTCTATCAAATTCCATCGAGCACAGAGATCCAATACAACTCTAAACATTCCTAGTCTCATTTCAATGAGGGATGTTAGATCGACATCTTATTTGACACTAGAAGATCCCCATAAATGCCTTACTCACCCCCTCTCACCTTAATGAGTCTATTTAAGATTCAGCCTTTTAAATAATGCCAACTCTTTCATAAGAATTCCATATTGGCCAACATAATTGGTTGAGTTTTATCATAATGCTCATAATAAAGCACAAATACTCCATAAAACTTCAACCGTATAGGGGGAGGGGAAGAAGAAAATATGAAGGACGAGGAAAAGGCCGAGCCACTCAAAATATAAGAGAATAATATTCCAAAATATAGAAAGTGATATTATGCTAGATTCCTTTTATTCCCACGTAAGCTTTATAGAATTGATTCCCCATTTCACTCATTATTATATTTTGGCTAGGATAATAAAGATTTCTTCCATACTTACTTTTTGATCTCTAGCTCTTCCTCTTTCTCTTTCTCTCATTCTTTATTATAATCTCTTACAAGATACCAAACCTACAAGTGTCTTAAAGTATGATTGTATCAGCCATAAGACAAATCTGGGTTTAAGAACATCTAGTTTAATATTTTCTCATATGTACAACTATGTCATCTTCTCAACAAAATCCATCTCTCTTCATAAGACAATGAGTTAATTTTGATAATTTATCCATAACATCCCATACTACATCACAAATATTTCTTGAAATGAGAAAAATCTTAGGAAAAAAATCAAAATAATCTCTTTTTATTTCATCTTTGGAATAGACAAGGGTTATAACAAACCTCTATCTCTAAGCTTTCACCATCTAGCAGGTATGTCACCTCAATAAGAACTCACCCACATAATTCTTCATCCAAGGCCATAGGAACATATCTCAAATGGTGATAAAATTTACTGTTATATGGGTTGATCATATTTGTAAAATAATGAGCTTCACGTAATATATCTTCTTTAAATAACCACTAGCAGGGACCCGCTATTAACTTCCATAAGTAAACATACCCTACTCATCTGCTTGTAACTCAAATCTCCTCCCAAACTTAATTTGATTAATCAAACCATCAAAATCAACATCAAGCTTCTAAGCAGCCTTTATCTCATCCAGTGGTGAAGGCTAGATAATCATCTAAGAAAAGACTTCAACCCCCAAAATAAAAGGAAATAAAATCTATAATTTTAATCTTTCCTTCTCTTTAATCAAAGCCTATTCAAATATAATCATACTAACTGTTAGACCAACCAACTTCCTACTCAAGGAATCAACTACCACATTAGCCTTACCAGGTTTATAAATAATAGTGAGGCCATGCATAATGCTTGTTCAGTTTAAACCACCTTTGCTACCTCAAATTCAGCTCCTTCTAAGTAAAAATATAGATTAAACTCCATTGATCAATATAAATCTCACATGTTACTTCATAAAAGTAATGCCTTGAAATGTTAAATACAAATATAATTGTAGCCAACTTAAATGAAGCCTTTGATATTTCTTCTCATATAATTTCAACTATCTAGATTCATAAGAAAAAACTCTCTTATGAAGCTTTAACAAATACTCTAACCACTTCTATGAAGAATCAATATATATCTAAAAACAATCCACAACTAATAGATTATATGAAATTAGAGTTGTTATAAAATAATTCTTTTGCTTCTAAAAATAAGCTTCTTACTCTAATAAAAAAAACTATACAACCTTTTGGGTCAATCTTACTAAAGAGATTATAATCTACGAAAAGCCTCTGTTGAGCTTTTATAATAACAAACCATTCCCAAGAAACCATGAACCTTTTACATAGAACTCATCCTCAGCCACTCAATCATAACCTGCACTTCAAGGGATCCATAGATATTCTAATACTATTAACCACATGCCTTAGAACGGCCATAAACTTTAACAATAACTCATAATTTAAGAACTTATCATACAAGTAATGTTGCCAAAAAATCTTCAATGCTAGTCTCAAATGGGCCATATAATCATCCTTAATCATTGAATTCACCAAAATATCATTAATAAGGAAAATAATAGACTAATACAAGTACTCTTGAATCATCATATTCTTCAAATACATACATAATTAATGTATTGATCCCTCCACAATGCATGATGAGAAACTCAAAATAACCATATTGATTACTAAGTTAATTTCCCAACATCTTCCCTTTAATCCTCATTTAATGATATTTCTTTCTAATAATATCATATAAAATATAGATGATCCTTCTAACTGATCAAATAAATTATTAATTAATATCATCTTGTTAAACCATCTATAGTCAATACACAACCTCATCAACCCATCTTCCACATAATAAAATAGGTGTACCTTATGAGGGCCCATTGTGTCCAACGAATCCTCTAACAATCAAATATTGTAATTAAACCTTCAACCTCTTTAGATGCCATCATATACTCAGTTTTTTTATATAAGAGACTTATCATGCATGGCTTCAATATAGAATTGTACCTCTCTCTCTCTCTCTCTCTCTCTCTCTCTCTCTCTCTCTCTCTCTCTCTCTCTCTCTCTTTCTCTCTCTAGTGGCAAACTCATGAACTCCTTAAGGAATGGATCAGCAAACTGCCATACATCTGGATATCATCAATCACCAAACTAAATCTACTATCTCTTATATAAGCCATAAATATAGGAATCCCTTTCTTTTATAACTTATCACCTTGCAAAGATGATATCAACAATGATAACACACCTCGAATGTCCTAAAAGTAATTCATCTCTCAACCCACACTTAGCACTACCCTTTTTTTAATTCAATCAATATGGGATCTATATCTACCTAATAAATCTTTACATAAAATAACATCAAACTTAGTTAAAGATAACACAAATAATTTAAGGATTAACATCCTACTTGATGTCCCAACCTCACAGGTACAAATCTAACTAGCAAGCAAACAATCTACATAAGGAAATAAAAATAGATAAACCCATAAATAAATAAATGGGACATAAACTCAAAATATATCCAATAGGATAGAATGACTAGCTCTTAAAATAAACAAAAACTTAACAAGATTGAGCATAAATAAGTGTCATATGTATCATAATACTAGGAGAATTTTTGCCTCTTCTTGGGTCATAATTAATTTACACTCTTGACCATACTAAAACAATATTTCCAAAAGCATTTAGGTCCCTTTAATCTCCTTCTAACTGTCTTCCAGCTAATCTACAAAAATCGTGAATCTATGATCTCATACTAACAACATATAATAAGATATCTTTATGCCTTCAAATACTCTTCGAGGACACGTAAAAATTTGTGACTTATTTTTGGGCACATTAGAACACTATTTTGAAAATAGATAACATCTACTATAATATCACTTCCCATAAGATTCACATATAGGAGCACTACTCATAGATATTGTAGAACTTCTTCCTAGTTTATATAATTCTGTCATCCATAGTAACTAGCTTCAAATTTACACTTCTTTCCAATGGTAGCACACCTAAAGATTATCATACAAATCTCTTCCAACTAGCATCCCAACACTGGTGAGTGGACATTAGATCATTCTCTAATATCTACCTTTCACCACAAGTTTGAAAAGTCCTAAATCCTGAGTAGTACTAATTATTATTTCAAACTATCCTTGAGCCCCCTAAAGAACCTATATAACATGCAATTGGAAGTACTAACCAACTGCAAAACTTACTTAGTCAGTGCTAAAAGATCAATCTCAAACTTTATCATAGAACTACTATAACCTCATATTAGTACTTAGTAGATGGAGGCACCTAACCAATCTATATATATATCTCAGTGAATTCCTCAAAGGAGATTTTAGTATTTACCCTTCCATGAAACTTCTCCTTTAATTTTACTAGCCTAGCCACCAGTGCTCTGCCTCACCATCTAATATGAACCTACTAACAACTTTTTGACTATCATGATATTGTATATTATGAAGAGATTTATGTAATCTTATTAAACAAACTGTAGAGACCTTCTAATCAATAGTTTACTAAAAATGAAGAGGTTTTTACCTAAAAAAATATTGATACTTATCAACCTCTTCCACCTTTCGATTTGGCATTCTATGTTTATCATCTCCCATCTATTGGGCTACTAAGCTAGTAAACTGTAAAATAGAATTAGACTACTTAGTACCATCAATGACTTGCGTAAAAACTGCATGACTAGAAATCAATCCATCTATTACTCCTTCATATTCTTTCGGTTCCCTTCATTCTTAACACTTTCACCTACATGCCTACATAGGGTTAAACTTATCATACACAAAGACACATGCATACATAAAATAATATTTAAATTACCCAATCTACTTTATTTTTGTCTTGGCGTCCTCCTCCACCTGGATGGAAAAAGATCAATGTGGATTTATCCTTAAGCAGCAACTATTTGGCCGGAGCTGCTGGAGTTTGTAGAGATGATAAAGGCAGGATGTTACTTGCATTTAGAACTCAATACTTGCATTGGGATATTGGTTAATTGGAACTACAAGCGGTATACATGATAAAGGATGTCATACAAGATTGGATGGTTGTTGACCTCCATATAATACCAAAAATGAATGAAATGAAATACCTACATGCTGTAACCTGATGGATCCACAAATATTGCCGGAAATCCTGCAGAAATCCCGCCACTAGCTACAGGACTATTCATTATAGACGGTGCCGAACCAGTCCAGATATCCCGCTGTGATCGCATCTCTTCCGGATATCCTGCAGCTCACCTCGATTGAACTACCACAGATGTCGTTAAATACCAAACGAAGCCAAGGCGCTGGCAGCTCTCTCTCACGATGCTCTCTGCTTCTCCGAACTCCACACGCACAGAGCTTCTTCTCCCGATCTCCGTCCCTCTCCGCTCCCATCTCCACGACCTCTTAGCCGAAGCAGAATGGAAGCCCCAACCTCCAACCGAACTCATGTTCGGAACTCTTCTCACACGATCCCTTCCCATCTCCGGCCTTTACCCGCCGCCTAGTTCCCCTTGCTGCCTTTCGATCCTCACAGAAAGAGAGATAGAGAGAGAGGAAGTGTTTCTCCTTACCTTACCGGCAAGCCGACCCGAGCTCTGTCCGAACTCCCCCATCCAGCCGGTATCTTTTAATTATATTTAATTATTCATAAATTATAATTAATTATTATTAATTTTAATTCATTATAATTAATTAATAATTAAAATAATAATAATGCTCCTTTCACCTCAATCTTCAAGTCCTCCAACACCGTCGACCCCGCGCAGGTATAACTTTTCTAAACTCTAAAACTCCGAGATCCTGCTTTCGATGCTTGCAACGCGACCAAACGACCACCTATACTCGCTTTTCTCTAGCGTGGTGGGAGGAAGTTCGTCGCGGTGTTTTCAACGAATCATGTGATCACCTAAAATCCTGTTCTCGACGTGCGTGTCGAGCTGGCAAACTGCCTATACACCCTTTTCTCTAGCGTTGTGGGATGGGAACCCGGTGCGACATATACGATGAGATCGGGATATTCATAAGTACCCGCTCGCGGAGAAACAACTGTTTTCATTCGTAAGTACCCGTTCGTGGGGAAACAACTGTTTCTCTTTTGCAACAGGTACCGAAGACCCATACACGCCTTTCTCTGGCGTGGTGGGGACAAAAACTTTATACAGCTACGGTGTCCTCGAAAGAGGGCACCTACCATACACGCTTTTCTCTAGCGTGGCGGGAGGCCCAGTTTTCTGTAGTTTTCCCATAAACGGGGGAGACGCCGGGAGGCTGCCGAAATTTCGGGTGAATGCAATACTACACTTGAACTTGATTGCACTCGAATGACATACAAGAACGACGAATGGCTTGTACCTGGACTCATTTGAACTCAAAAGACATTAATAAAATGCTTAACTCAAACTCAAAACCAAACTTGGATAAATGATGAAGGACTTGTGTAAAACTTGAGTCGGACTCAAGCTGAACTGAACTCAAACTTGATACTTGAACAAAGTTGAACTTGAACTTGATTCAATCATTTGAAATCAAATAAGGATTTGATTTGGACAACAAGACTTGGACTTAAACTTGGACTTTAATTTGAACTTGAACTGGGACTTTACCAGACGATAGAGGACTTGATTTGAGCTTTAATTGAACTTAAACTCAAACTTGGTTTGGAAATCAAATGATGTAAGCAAAGACTTGAATCAATCTTGAATCATGATCTGAACACCAAATCAGACAGACAATAGAAGACAAGTGAACTTGAATATAATCATCAGAGAACTTGAATTGGAAATAGACTCATGCAAAGAATTTGTACTTTGATCACAAAGAACTTGGACTCGAATTCAGAAGAGAACTACAAGGAGCATGAGCCAAACTAGAACTTGGGCACCACATGAAGTTTAATACAAGAGAATTTGAGCTCAATTATGGAATGAGGGCTTTAACTTAGCAAATACTCCATCATATCAATATAAATGCTAGGGATTGAATGAAGAAATGTAGCATATCTATAAATGATCAAAGAGGTTCATGGAAGGGACAACAATCATACTATTAATACCAGCCATCATATGAAACACATGCATGTCATCTACACATTTGGAAGGAATATCCATCAGATGTGATTCACATACAAGTATAAATCAAGGAACCTGTAATATAGTGGCCCTTCTATGGTTAGTGCAAGTTAGCATGCAAGCTGTGATCTACTCCAAAGGGGGTTAAAAGATTCGTAATGCTAATCTGATTCAAACAATAGAATCGCAAGTTTGATGAATATAAAGAAATGTAATAATGCTTATGCCATCTATAAGCAAATATCAGCTCTATAAAATCAATACTATTTGATTAAAAATGGATACACCAGTTTTCCCACAATAGAGTCTGATGAAGGAATCCCCCGCTAATTCCTATACGAGTTCTAGAAAGAAAACCAAATCAAATTATTATAGAATGAGTGAATTTCAATGCAACCAAATGCTTGAACTTTAACCTGGACAAGATTATTGAGGCTTGCAATCCTTTTGATGAACAATGATCGCGCATCCAACATACCTTCTACATACAAGTACTGAAGTACTAAAACAAATTCAAGCTTCTATGAGCTACCGTAGAAGACCCACTGTGTGCCCATGGCAACATTCACAAGCAAAAGTGCTAAAAAGGGATTCAACAAATGTAGGCATCTACAACCAAGGCAGGAGATTAGTTAGGGCACTACGATCTACCTGCAGAAAGCAACGAGTAGTGCACGACAATCTACCTGTACAAAGCATCAAACAACTGATCTAGAAGCTGCTACGCCACTCCACCGGATCTGCAACATCCGTACAAGCAGACAGAAGGCGTCTATTCCAAGAATACCTCTGCACGTGCACTATAAATTGTATACACATAGGTACAATAAAAGGGGTGAAAATAATTATAAAACCCGCATGGGCCTAGGCGAGCGTGTTATTGGTACACACGTGACATCTAGGGATGCTGCGCGGGTCAACAAGTGAATTCAAATTCGAACCTGATCCTTCTATACGAATCAATAGGAGTTGACAGGGTTCGAACCATTAAGCAAATATGTGGTCGTGGCGACCGGAATATTTGTTTTAATACATTCATAATAGGCCTTCAAAGCCTAAAATCAAAAGAATTCACTCTCAAAAGCATAAAGCCTACGAAACCCGATCCTCTGTCGACAGCCAGACAGAGTCGACAAGGTTCAAGATTTAAAGGAAAATAACCCCCAAATACCCCGATGATGGCCGTGTTGATTTCTTATCTCAACCGGAGGGGTTCACAAATATTTTTCAAATGTCATTCCAAATACTCAAAATTCCATCTAAATACCTATAAAAATCAAAAAAATCCAAAGCTCCACCCAAAATCCCAAAAAATCCCAAAAATATTTAAAAAGAAACTATCCATCAACACTTAAAACAAAATTCATCCACCCTCCACAACAGTCTGCCGGGGTGGACAAATTCAAATAAACTCTAGCTCACAAAGAGCCAAATGCCTAGTCAAAAATATCACTAGGATCCATTCTCAAACAATCTATTGCCAATAAGGACGTGGTACGTGTCCTCTAACCGACAGTTTTGCCGCCAAATGGCACTGCAGGTAAACTGTTATGACCCGGGGCCCTCTGAACCGAGTGGTTTTCCCGTCAAATTGCACCACAGATAGCGGTTATGACTAGAGCCAATACGCTCCTTAGTGGCGTTAAATCATTGAGATATGAATCAATAGGATATGATCGATAGGACACAAAGCCCTCTATTAGCTAAGGTGGATTCAAATTTGTCCCCTTAGACAAATATCTAACCCAGGTCTACAAGGTCCCCTTGGACGAAGCAACCCATGGCTGCCGACAAGGATCCTTCTGTCAGGTTGGGTCGACTACCTCCTCTGACTAAGTAGACCAGGGACCACGATGGCCCGGGACGACGGAATCATGGGATCTTGATCGGGTCCATCATCCATTCCCCCACCATCCGCTTTAAGTACAAGATGGTGAAGTTTCTATTTTAAATATGAAATCTCCAAATCTTTCAATACTCCAAATTCTCAAATTCTCCAAATTTAATAAACCCTATGCTGCTACTATATGCCTGGTACTATATATCTATGGATACAACGTATCTGATTGACGACTAGCCTTAATCGAAAGTTCTCTCTCGTGATCGGGAGGGGTAATTAACTATAGGGGCTTGCGCCTATAGGAAACCAGAACTCAGATCATAAAGTCCTCACAAAATGAGGGCAAAATCTTTGGGTAGTGTCTTATCTACAAACCCATCTGCCTTCCAAAATTTACCCCGGAACTTAGTTCGTTAAAACTCCATCGCTGAAATAAACAAAAAGAAATCGCGCGGCGGGGAGGCCGGAGCCGAATTTTCGGAGCCCACAATGGTGGAAGCATAAGGTGTTATTATTGAAGGATATAACTTCAACATCATCAAGACTCTTCAACAAGCTTTGAAGAGATTAAAGAATAAAGAAACAATTGAAGATGAGTTATCCTTCATTAATTAATTCAGTCAAGTTTCTTTTAGTTTTACTACTAGAAATTGTAGTAAATTAGCGGATTATTGCGCTAATTTAGCTTTGAGCAAAAGTTTTATTTGGCATGATCTAACTAACATTGAAATTCCTCCATTCTTTCAATTTTTGAAGTATGAATTTGATTCGTTAGATTTGATTAAGTAAGTTGAAATAAATTTTTTTTTTTTCCATTTCTAATGCAGCATTTCTTTCAAAAAAAAAAAAAATCTACTTTATATTTGTCTACTAATCATTTATAGACCACTAGTTATAATTCAATTCTTCCAAACAATCACGCACCAAAATATAATTAATATAATTATACTTAATTTATTATATAATTAATATCAAATCATCTAATTTCATCCTATTTCAATAAATATAAGCAAAAATTTAGTAATCTTAGTTCATAATCCACAAATGTTCATGCACAGTAGTTTAGAACAGTCTTTCTTTTTGTAACGTGAGTTTCTAGACTATAAATATAAGATCCTAAAGATAAAACATGGGCTGAAACTACTTTCGATATTTCTACTGTTTATAGCTCTCTGCTTTCACATCAAAATGTCTATCAAATCCAACATACAGACAACTAGGCGCCTTATTCTAAGTGTGGTTGCAATGGAAGCACTATCTACACAACTCTCCTTGGCCTATTGGTTGAGAGCTTAGGCTTCCAACTAAGAGGTCCAAGGTTCAAGTATTTGTGTATGCGTTGTGTGTGTGAGTTTGCTTTAAATGGCCTAAATGTCCCAAAAAAAAAAAAAAAAAAAAAAAGAAGAAGCACTATCTAGTCACTCTAAAAAACTAACAAAGATGTCTCTATCCAAAGCTTTGATAAACATGTACTCCACTAACACTGATATTGCCTTTCTAGTAATCTCCTAGCCGAAACCTACTCTTCTTTCCATTGGATCTTCTCCTAGAAGTCTCTCCCATAAATCTCTTCCTACTAGAAACCCATCACTGTTGAATAGTTTTCAGATAATTCTTTACCAAATGGGCTATTCAGTAACTCTAGAAAGTCAAAAATATGAAACGGCACCGTAGGTTTCCTTTTACCAACCTAGAGACCTCTTAGATATCTATTATACTTCTCCACAGAGGTGTTAATAATCCACGAAGCATGCTTGGCTAATGCAGTAAACTCAATCTTCTATTTCTAAACCATCTAGCTCCCTTGAGCTAGTCTTAGAAATAAAGTTAATTTTAGAATGTTAACCTATTGTTTAACGGTTATCTAAAAGTGATGGGAAAAAATAATAGAAAATAAAGTGCTTAAAAATAAAAACATAGAACAATCCATTAACATATTGTGTTTTAATTTCCGTGAGACCTACATCCACTCCCCCTATATTTTCATAATGGATAAGCCTCACAATAAAAACTCCACGTATAGATACTCATTAGCAAAAACATAAATCTTTAGTTCACAACAGTACCATAATTTTAGGCAAAAAATAGATCAATCTTAATAATATCCCTTTAAAGGATATGCAAATTTAAATATGAAATCTCATTTTCAATAAAAAAATATAAAGCTCACAAATCTAGATTTGAATGTTGAGAATCAAAGCATGAGAAGGGCAAATGACTTAGTGTTAAAAACTAACACCCATATTTTTTTTGTCTTTCATTTTTCTTCTCTTTTCATTTCGTACAATATGATCCATAAGTTGATATGATTGATGTGATTAATTTGATCGATTTGCATGGCTTTGATAAGCATTTGCACATTTCAATCTATATCATACTATATTATTAGACCAGTTTTAGATATATTTGCTAAAATAACTTAATGATTTAGATAATTTTTTTAATTTGTTAGTGTACATAAGCCTTTCTAAACGTCATCAATTTTTAACATAATAATTCACAGATAAAAAATACTAAATAAATAAAATAATATTTTCTAAAGTCTGCATTTTAATTTGGTGAATCAGCTGTGTTTGAACTACTATGAACATCATCTTTAATTTGAGCAGTAAACCATCAACTTTAATTTGAGCTATAAATGATTTTCAGCATATTTGATTTTTATCTTTTTGAAATCCTATAGAACAAACAAACTGGCACCTACACTTATATTAAATAATTGATCAAATTTTATTAATGATTATTAGAATTAGAAATGGCCCTCATGAGACTGAGGGTGATAGTTTTGGGATGACTACTGTGTTTTATAAAATTGGGTATGTGGAGGAAGAAACATAGCTACTTAAATTGCCAAAAAATAGCTTTCCATCATAAAAACTTTTTAGAATCGTGAGAAATCAACAAGAAAATAGTAACCAAACAAATTTGTAATTGTTGTCTAATTGACTTCCACTTCTCGATCCTGCCGGCCCGGAAAAGTTACCGACCAGGGCCCTATTTATGAATTTAGAGTAGAGGTGACAGTTAGGATAACGAACATGAAACACAGAGCCCGAGCAGCCGGCGAGCCACAGCCTCTACTGTGCCATTTTCTTCCATGTTGAAGGTAACGATTTGCTCATGAGAGTGATGAAGGGTGAGCTGAGTTGGTGACTTCCACATTACTAGAAGAAAGAGGTAACATTAGCACTTTTTTCGGTAGGGGGGAGTTTGGAGTGAACTAAAGTCGGGGTGGGTCGAGGTCGAGAAAGGCAGTTCCCCATTTTGCTATCCGCTCTTTCCCGCGGGAAGCGCAAAGAGCTAAGACACTAATGTCGTGGCGAAGTGCAAGGTGTTTCACTCATTTCGACTTCTAATGCGCACGAACCAACGTAAAACATCAATACAACTGTCCCAAACAAGCCCTAACTTTCATTTAGTTTTCTATTATGTTTTACACTTATTATTTCAATTGATTAATAGAAAGTTTGTAAAATGATAGAATGCATTCTACCGTTCTACTGTAATTCATTACCATTTGATATTTATATTTGGAGAAAATATTACATTAGTAGCTTCTCACATATATATATATATATAACTCATAAAAGAGGCTTACATGTTAATATCTCATGTCTTAAACATACATATTATATTCATTTAAGATGTATTAAATAGCTCAATTGATAAAATACAGGTGAATGCAGAAAACAACTTGGAGTTGAGATATGAAAGAAATGAGGACAAGATACCTCTGCGGAATGCTCCCCAATACCCAACACTTCCTCGTGCAAACGGTGTCTCATGTCCTGTCTGTGGCCATCGAAAAAAAGAAATCTATGTGGTCAGCTCCTCTTTATTTCAGCTAATGCCATGTGTTAAAGAACCATGAAATAGGGACTAATAATAGACAAATCTGTAACCTCTGATCAAAGAGTAATCAATGAACAATAATTAAGCTCCTTCATAAAACTTTCAGGACTTTATTGATTATACGTAAGCAGCACAATTTTTTATTAATTTTTCTTTTCTTTGTACAATACAGCCTAACATGGAGGAAAGAATGGTTCCAGTCTATGCTTGCTTCAACCCGAAATGTGGTGATCATAACGGGAGAAGTGGTGATCATAACGGGCGGAGTGATGATGAAAACAGTGATTGAAGATTCCTTATCGTTTAACGATAATGCTTTGATTTTTCTGAGAGCTTTGAAAAATTAAATAAAACGGGGAGGATCTTCATCATTCCTTTTTCTCCTTTTTTTCCTTGTGAGAACTAATACTAAAGATGTTACGTTGTTTTCGTAAATAAGAAAACACAATTGCCAACTGCTTAAAAGAAAACATAAATTTTTTATAGTGAGATTTGGTTGAAATTAATATTTGCTTTTCTCTGCTTCTTCAGTTTTCCTAGCATATACACATGAACCTGCTTCTAATAATCCCAAAACATCAAAAAAAAAAGAGCATTTCTGACCATCAAGTTGAATGCGATTGAGTTATCAGTTTGATCTTCCGGTGGCTTGACCATCAAAGCCAAGCATTTTGTTTCGGCTTCGCTTAGAGTTGCTGCTTCAAGCTTGACTAGATTTCGAGTGATTTTGCTTGATCTTACATAGTATTCCTGAT
The DNA here is from genome assembly GCF_001605985.2 of Dendrobium catenatum. NCBI lineage: Eukaryota > Viridiplantae > Streptophyta > Magnoliopsida > Asparagales > Orchidaceae > Dendrobium > Dendrobium catenatum. The sequence goes on along the minus strand of NW_021320019.1, from coordinate 2,656,026 downwards.
TCTTTGGGTTGAGAAGTTGAACCTTCTTCTTAAGCCTCTCATTCTCCTGTATTATGAAGCAGTTCTGCATGTACATCCATGATTTCCTCACATGAATCAACTATATATAATTCCAGTTAGCTTTCAAGCAGAAGTCTTGAACGACAGATATAGTGAAGAAGAAAGAAAGCTAAAGCGCTTGGTAACCAGAATGATATCGTCCCATATATATATATATATATATGCATCCTGTTCTTCAACATAGATGAGTGCGTCAATGTGGTATCAATAGATCCAATATAATCCTTGAAATATGTCATATATCATATATCATTAAGAATTTGTGATGAAACATCATGAAAAAGCTATCTACTAGGGTAATAATCTCCAACGATAATTGAATTAATATTTAAAAAACATTAGGTTAGGTTGTGGCAGATATAATGCCATTTCTAATAACCCTATCCATTTTGAGATTTTTCCCATTATCTTTATAGCAATGGGCCAAGGGGTGGCTAAATTCATGATCAAGTGATTTTATAAAAAGCTTGGATGACCTGGTATAAATGACTTATCTAAATACTTCCTACTTTTAAAAGGTAGCTGTCATGGATGCAGGTTGAGAAAGTGCCCTTATTGTTGTCTAGAAAAATGGATGTTGGTCCTATCTTTTTATGAGTATGGTGTAGGAGATAACATATGATCATAATGGAAATTGCAGATTTACTCTCATAATTAGCTGCCGAACAAATTTGATGGAATGAAGAATTGAATATTCAGTAGAAATAACATAATTTTTTATCAATATTTTTTCAAAAAATTTCCTTGCTTATTTTCCACAGAATTATTGTAAAACAAACTAAAAAACCTTCATAGATCAATTTCCAACCCAAGGTTTTCTTTCTCGCATTCACAAAAATAGCTACTTCTTATTGTACCTTGGGAATGTTTTCACTAGATATTCTTAACTCAATTGACTATTGACCAACAACAACAACAACATCCAGCCTTTATCCCATTGTGGGGTCGGCTACATGAATCCCTTTCACCATTGTGCCCTGTTAAAAGTCTTTTTTTTTTTGGTTAAAACCCACGGAGGGGCCTACGCATTAATTCAGGGAAAAAGATTACAAAGTCGTTAAAAGGACCCCATGCTCACTATGCTCCAGAGAGCTACAAAAGTAAAAGCCAAAAAAAAAAAAAAAACTAAGAGCACAGGGTCCTTACTTCATAAAAGTACAAGATAACCTAGTAACATTCTACGGTACTTAAGCACAAGCACCCAAAAATGGGGAAGATATATAAGAAAAACAAACAAGCACAATCAGCTTCCCAGAAGAACTAGTAAATTCCAAAAGACCTGTACAAAAATCCTGCACAAACAACACAAGGACCACAAAAAAACAAAACAAAAAAGTATGATAAATAAGCTTAAATAAGATAAAAGTAAAGACGAAGATCCAGTAAGCCGTGGTATAAGGAACGTAAAACATCCTCCAAGGAATGAAGCCAGGCCACCAAGCAGGAGCGGAGGCAGCAAAATCACAAAGGGAACTCATAGTAAACCCATCCAGCCCTCCAAAAATCAACATAGGGTCCCCAAGGCCAACAGGGAGACCCTGGAAAACAAAGCCATTGAAGAGCAAGCAACATGAAGTAGCAGTACACAACCCATCGAACAACGAGACATCCAAATTGCAGTAAGATATCACTAAGGAAGAAAAAAACACCTAGCAAAATAAGAACAGATCCAGGAAACAGAAAAACCAATGGCCTAACACAATAATTCAAAAAGAGGTCCAGGCATCCACCTCACAGCAGCTACGGAGCAAAACACCAACAACCAACCACGGGAGAAAACCAGGATCAGAGATAAAGGCCAAACAGATGAAAAAAGAAGAGAACAGCAGGTTAATCATTAACATAAGGCAACCCTAGACGGTCCAGTCTAAGAAGACCCTTAATGAAAAGAGGAAGCTGGAAAAAATCCAACTCCTTAATAGTGTTAAAATCACAACCAATACAGGCCAAACCATAGGCACACGCATTAGCCTTAGTAAGGATATTGGAAAAACTACAATGCACTAAGTTAAGGGAAGCTCTAATATCCCTCAGAGTATAAAAAAGAATCGAAGAGCAATTAAAGTCATCCAAACTCATGAGCACCCTAAAATCAAAATCAGCTTCCAACACAACATCAATTAAATTAAGATTAACTTGTAAGCCGTGAAGCACACCAACAAAATTAGCAAGATTGATATCACCCAAGACCACAGGCCCAGCAAAACTGCAGATAAAAAAGCCACTGTGATCCCTTAAAACACCCCAAAGCCAAAAGAATTACCCAAATTAGCACTAGCAACATTTAGCTTAACAAAACTAGAAGGTTTGGTCCACGAGGTATATTTAGTGATCATAAAGGAATTATCCACCACCAGATTAATACCCAAGTTATGACAGACAAAGTAGGCATTCTTAAAAATTTTATACTAAAGGAGCTAAACAGAAAAAAGAGCAAACACTTTGTCTTTAATTTTTGAATAATTCTCTTGTAATCCATCGGCACACCATTAAAATGAGAATCATTCTGTTCCAACCAGAGAAACCAAAGAATCAGACAAGGAATAACATTACGAATATGCCCCTTAGCATTAACCAGCCAACAATCAAAAAGAGAATATAAAGTGGAATTCACAGAGAAAAAATTGAAGTGAAACATATCTTCAAAGTAAATTCAAACCTTAACAGCAACAGGACCAGATATGAAGACATGGTGCATATTCTCAACATGGAAACAACATTGACATTTAGAGGGGAAGCTAAACCCTCTTTTCCTCAGATTCTCATCGGTAGGAATGAGCTTATGAAGAAATCTCCAAACATAAATAGAAATCGTTATATTTACTAATATGAGATAATTAAAAAATAAAATAAAATTCTGATGTGCTATCTATCATTTTAATTGTTCCCCCTGATAACTTGTTCTAAGTAATTTATTTTAATGAGTAACAGGAAACCATTAAAATTTGTTTGATTGTCTTGGCATGGGTGTGTCAATTTCTGTTAAGAAAAATTAGAGAGAAATCCTGTATATAGTCATGTTGACCCCTACAACCAGCTCGAATCTTAAATTTGATAAAGAAGGATTCAGTTTGAGTATGGATTGCATTAAATTTGATTATGCACTAGTCGATGAAGCAAATTAAATGACAAACACCAAGTTTCTATTAATGGGGGCTGATTTGTACAGAAATATTTCTCTTCTATTTATAATGGGCCATGGTGGTGGTATGTGCAAGACAACGCTCTTACAACCTGTTTATGAAAATTGAATGACAAAGGAATTATACTTTAAAATGTAGGTTTGTGTTTCCAACAACTTTGATGTGAAAAAAGTCATTGCACATATGTTGGAATCTCTTAAGAAGGAGAGACCTCCTTTGGAGATGCTTAAGGCACGTTAGGATAGCCTTTGGACTGAAATCATGTCCAAAAAGTTCTTGCTTGTGCTGGATGACATTTTGGGAGGATGATGAGAAGCAAGATAAAGGTAAAAGGGAGAAGGTGCTCGTCTCTTTGACTTATGGGGTTTGGTTATTAGAATTTTGGTGACAACTTGAATGGGCTCATCTGCAATGATGATTGCAATGGTCATTAAAAAAGAAGGCGAAAGTATCTAGATTAGAGGGCTTGGGGAAAGGTCAGTGCAGAAGCTCATCAACCCTCATGCATTTGCTGATAAGAAGAATCCTAATGATTATTAAAAGATTAAGATCCACCGCTAGAAAGATGATTGAAACGCTTTTTAGATCTCCATTTGTCGCAAAGGTCATCAATAGTGTCGTGGATTCCTAGGCAAAAAAAAAATGATATAAAGGCCTGCGCTACGATGAAAATGAGCCCTCGAAGACGCTCGGACGACATCCAATTGACAAACGGAAAGAGTCGTTGCATCCGGAACATCCCCGAAATTCAGAATATACATCTTATTTAATAAATTTGGATCGTCTGAAGAGTTGAAAAATTTCAAAGGCGGCTCAAATATGATGTAAAGGCCTGCGCTACGACAGAAATGAGCCCTCGAAGACGCTCGGACGACATCCAATTGACAAACGGACAGAGTCGTTGCGTCCGGAACATCCCCGACATTCAGAATATACATCTTATTTAATAAATTTGGATCGTCTAAAGTGTTAAAAAATTTTCAAAGGCGGCTCAAATATGTTACGAAGGCATGCGCTACGAAGGAAACGATGCCTCGAACATGCTCGAATGACGTCCTATTGCAAAACAAACTGCGTCATTGGGTCCGGAACACCGTCAATATTATGAATATAGTGCCAATTTGTTTGAATGAAGTTTTGAGCGCAAATCGAGACATCACGCACTTCGAGGGAATTAAGCCTCGTCGTCGCCCAAACGGTGTCCGATGGCTAAACGGACTGCGCCATTACGACCTGAACATCAGCAATACCCTAAATACACTCCCAATTTGCCTAATGTTTATGTTCGACAAATTTGACATGCTAAACCAGGTGATTACACATATTTCGATGTGATATGCACACAAATCGAGGAGCTGCGCAAATTCAAAAAATTCTGACGAAGTGTCATGTAGATATCATTTCAAGTGGACAAATAATAGCATGATATTGACCTTGCATTATTTTGATTAAAAATATATATACAAAAAAAAATCTATATACAAAAAAAATCAAATGGACAGGAGTCAAATGAAACGTTAAATCTCATTAATCTCACCTCGTATCTCTTCGGATTTTCTTCTCTGAATTTGGATTAAATCCCGTAATTCCCGCTGAAGCGAAATATTGAGCGGACTTTGCCTCGCCGAGTGCACAGTTCCTTCGTTAAAATAAGGCTGAAGAGAGCTTTAGTTTTTTTTACTACTATTCCCTCTCCCATGCACGCAAGCTCTAGGTGAACGTCTGTTTTTTATTCGCAAGTTTCTTTCTAGACTCTCACGGTTCCAATCAAGACGTCCACACCTCTGCCTTCGCCTCCCACCTCTCGTCCAAGCCGTGAAATCCCCTCTTCTTCAAACGCCGACCTCACCTCAGCAACTGAGCAACACCGTTCAGCCTCTGTGTAAACGCACACAGCTCCTCTGCGTTCCAAGCCAGGGAAGTGCTCACAACGCGCAACTAGTTTTCACAAGCCGAACTTCTGTCTCTGATTAGCCTGCTTCATCCCTACTTTAAGCAAGAGAAAAGGTAAAGAGATTCCTGACAGCCATGTGAAAAAAAAAAAAAAAAAAAGGGGGGCACAGTATATATATTTTTTAGTTTATTTCCATGCTTTTTTTTTCTTTCTCGGCAAAGCCAAGTAAATTTCACAAATCAAATTTACTTTACGTCAACTTTTTATTAAAAAAAAAAAAAGAAAAGGACAAACAATTTTGGAGAAATACTCTCTCTCCAGGTAAAGAAATTGGTTGGTCCTTATGAGAAACGTGTCATGCAAGATATAAGTATTAAACAATACTTGGAGAAAGCAAAATCATAAAAAAAAGAGGTTGCACTTAAAGTAGAGGTGATGGGACAAAAGCTTGCATGCTATTTTTTTTTTTTTTTTTAATTTTATGCATGCCAACAGAAGTGTTGAAGGAATGGAATGAGTATTAGAGAACTTCTCTTTTGGATCCAGTAAATCAATGCGAGTTCAGGACTAGACCAAGTTTTCTTTTATATTTTATTACCCCAAAAAAAAGTTTTCTTTTACCTGACAACATGAGTATAAAGAAATCCATAGAAGAAAGTTTGGACAGATAAAAGGTTTAGATTTTTTTTTAAGCGTTGAGATAATTATATACATATTTAGAAGTGCAAATGGTAATTCTTCTTGCAATTCCTGCAACCACATATTCATAATCATTCAAGCTTACACTGCAGGCTAAAAATTTAATCTTTGATGTAAGTTTCATTAAATCATATTCTTGCATACGCATCAGTAGTTATTACTGCTTTTATTATATTGATAAAACAGTGATAAATGTAATTGTTTATAGTAGTAAAGATTGTCATTATTAGTAGTGAATATATGTAAGTAAATGTTATGGCTTATATATATATATATATATATACAAAAAGAAAAATAAAAAAAAAAGAGAAAAGAAGTTTCAAAAAAAAAAGAAGAGAGAAAGAAAAGAAGATTTCTCCAAACAAAAAAAAGGGGAGAATCAAAAAAAAGGGGAGAAACAAAAAAAAAAGAAAAGAGAAAGAAAAGAAAATTTTGTCTCGATTTTCGAACCATTTTTTGTTCTCTTACATCGACATGCGTGTCGAGTCGGTGGTCTGCCTATACACGCTTTTCTTAGCGTGGTGGGAGGGGCAACCGGCGTGACACCCATGATAAGGTAGGCGAGCGATCCTCGATTCCAAATCTCTTCTTCGGAGTTCGTAGCGCACCGAAAAACCGCCTATGCACGCTTTTCTTAGCATGGTGGGATGGGAACCCGTGCGACGCGTACGACGAAGGAGGGATACTCATAAGTACCCGCTTGCGGGGAAATAACTGTTTTTTTTTCTTGCAAAATGTTTTAAAAAAAAATAAATATAATAACTTTTTTCACAAAATGCCCATGCACGCTTTTCTTAGCGTGGTGGGGGATAAAAAAAAAATACACGGCCGCGATGTCCTCGAAAGAGGGCATCTACCATGCACGCTTTTCTTAGCGTGGTGGGAAAGGCTCAGTTTCTCGTAGTTTGCCCCTAAACGGGGGAGACGTCGGGAGGCTGCCGAAATTTCGGGTGAACATGATGCTTTATTTGGACTTAAGTGAACTCAAACTCAAATCATAATTTGAACAATTTGGACATTAATTTGCATTTGCAAGGACTACAGGGGACTCGAATGAAGGGAAGAGGCTCATCTTAAGCCTGAACTGAACTTGAACTCAGACTGGAACTTGCACTTGGACTGGGGCTTGAACTCGGACTTGCACTTGGACTTGAACTTGAAAAAAATGCAAAATGACATAATATTTAAATAATTAATATGAACTTGATTAACTCAAATGATTTAAACTTAAAAATGATTTTGGACTTGACATGACAAACTATACTTGGACTTGATTTGAGTCAAGCAAAATGGACATGAACTTGAACTTGAACAATGAAAGGGACTTGATTTGAACTCAAGTGTGCTTGCAAAATTCAAACTCAAATGAAACAAATTGAATATTAATTCAAGCTTGATTTGGAAACATGAGACTTGTTTTAAAATCTTAATGAATTTAATTTACTCATAAACAAATAAAAGATTATGCGGAATCCTCATGCATGTTGCAAATAATGTTTGGAGGCAAGGAGTATAACTTGTCTACAAGAGAAAAAAGCTATACATAAGTGATTTGCAAACTTTGGCATGAAAATAGCAATTGAGTTGCAAAGAATTGTTGCAATCAAAATGAAAATATTGATGAATAAGCTACATTCATCATACAAATTACAATGAACTTTTGAGAACAATGATGAAAGTAACTTGTTTATAAGGAATACAAGATTTTGAAGATATGTTTGATCATAAAGCCATCATATGATGACTTTAGAGTATCATTTGAATGATAATGCAATCCTTCCAATAGAATATTGGACATGTATGAAATTTATTAATTAGTGGATTGGCATGGTATCATTTACTCATGACTAAAGATAACACAATGTATATGTGTATATCTCCAATGAGATGCACAATTTATTTGCAGATGATAGTGAACAACTAATGATAGTTATCAAGCAAGCATAAATATGATGGCAACTATTTCACACAACTACAAATAAGTACACTATAGCAGAGTGCCACATGCTATCTACAAGCAAATGCCGGATGATACATATGCAAATGCAATAATCTATCAATCAGTAGAATGAAGTTTCCTGCAGACAGACATAAAATAGCAAAATGCATAAGGAATGCATTAAATGCAAAAAAGCTTATGGGTCATCACAGAAGACACGTCGTAGGAGACTTACAACACATCAAGTACCATCTACGAACAAATATTAAAGCGCTACAACAAATGCAAACTCCTTCAAGTTGTTGTATAAGACCCTTCTTATACACAATACACTATCTACAGACAAATATACAAGAACTGTGATAAATGCAAAATCTCTTATATACAACAAAAAGATCTGCAATACATACATTCTCTTTATAAATATGGATGTATGTATAATATGTCACTTATGGGTAGATGCAGAAGGACTTCAGTAAATGCAGTATCCTGAAGTTAATTTCAGTCTGAGAAGGAAGACATCTACCTACCTACATGTAGTAGTAGCGGATGTATTGGAAAGATCAAAGACCACAACAAAATGAATGAAGACTACGACAAGTGCAAGCTCATACAATCCAAAACAGGAGATTCGTTAGTGCACTACGATCCACCTGCAGAAACCAACAAATAGTGCACGACAGTCTACCTGTATAAAGTAGCGAACCATTAAATTCAGAAGCTGCTACGACATGCCATCGGATCCGCAACTTCTATGCAAGCGGACAGAAGGCGTCTATAAATATTCTAAAGATACCCCCGCACGTGCACTATAAATTGTATACACATAGGTATACTAAAGGGGGAAATATATTCTCAACCCGCATGGGCCCCGACGAGCATGTTATTGGTACACACGTGACCTCTAGGGATGCTTCGCAGGTTGACAAGTGAATTCAGGTTCGAAATCGATCCTTCTATACGGGTCAATAGAAGCCAACAGGGTTCGAACCAACAAATAAATATACGATTGTGGCGTCCGTCATATTTGTCTTAATATATTCATATTAGGCCTTCAATGCTTATAACAATGAGAATTTACTATCAAAAGGCACGAAGCCTACGAAACCCAATCTTCGATCAATAGCCTGGTCGAGTTGACAGGGTTCAATCAACAAAAGAGAAATAACCCCAAACACCCCGATGATGGCCGTGTTGAATGCAGATCTTAACCGAAGGGTTCCCAAATATTTTCAAATATCTCTCAAATATTTAAAGTTTTATTTCAAATATTCCAAAGCTCCACCCAAATATCCACAAAAATCCAAAAATCCGCAAAATCCAAGGATCCACCCAAAATTCTAGAAAAATTCCAAGATAATCCTAAAATCCAAAAATATTTAAAATTGAAATAAATCCATCAAACACTTAAAGTAAAATCCATCCGTCCTCCGCAACAGTTTGCCGGGGCGGACAAATCAAATTTACCTCAGCTCACAAAAGAGCTAAATGCCTAGTCGAAAATATCACTAGGATCCATTCTCAAGACAATCTCCTGCTAGTAAGGACGTGGTACGTGTCCTCTAACCAGTAGTTTCTCCACTAAATGGCACTGCAGGTAAACGGTTATGACCCGGGGCCCTCTGAACCAAATGGTTTTGCCGTCAAATGGCACCACGAAATACCGGTTATGGCCAGCGCCGTTATGTTCCTTATTGGCATCAAATCCTTGAGATATGAATCAAAAGGACATAATCGATAGGGCACAAAGCTCTCTGCAAGCTAAGGTGGATTCAAATTTGTCCCCTTAGACAAACATTCAACCCCAGTCTACAAGGTCCTCTTAGACGAAGCAACCCATGGCTGCCGACAAGGATCCTTCTGTCAAGTTGGGTCGACTACCTCCTCTAAC
>NW_021320019.1:2644377-2646300 GCF_001605985.2 Dendrobium catenatum | reverse complement strand
CGGGAGGATGGTTTCGTGTTACTGCATTACCCCGGAACTTATTCCGTTAAAACTCCCTTCGCCGAAAAAAAAAAGAAATAGCGCGGCGTGGAGGCCGGGGTCAAATTTTCGGAGCCCACAAGTCATTCACAAGAAAAATAAAAAAAAGGTAATAAAATAATTTTGTTACCCCTATAGAAGTCTTCTTCTCATGTACGATCAAACTAATATAATTTCAAACTTTCCATGTTTGTTATATTTTTGATTTCTTGGGATATTATAATAGGAATATTTATTAAGGCATTATATTATGCAAATGTACATGCTGAAGGCATCTTAGGTTTATGTCAGACATGACATTCAAATTGTAGCAACTATAGTCTTTTTAAATTTTTATAATAGCTATATTAAGTATTTATTTATTATTTCCTCGAAATAGAATTTCCTCTTGCATTTCTAGACCCTATAATTATCTGATTGAGAGATAATTTTAGACTTCATGTTAATTAGTATTCACATATGGTAAATACGTCTTAAGGGCAATTCTTATTTCTGAATCCCTTTCTTTTTTTCTTTAAAATTACTTAGTCTTGTGAGTAAGATCAAGGCATTGTGCATGGCCAAATTTTGATCAAAATATTAGTCTTGTGAGGAGGATATAGGTGTCGTGTCTTGTAAAATTTTGATAGAAAATCTTTTTAGGCATGTGAGTATAGATTGATGCCACTGACCCGAAACTGACATTAGAAAATGTTATGCAACAAAGTTGGGAAAGAATAAGTAACATGAAGATCCATGACATTGTAACACACAAAAAGTTTTGGAGATGGAAATGAAGATCATGATGTGAATGCAATTATAAATGGAGCTATAGGATTGATTATGAGTGAGGAGGAAGTTGGATAGTATAGATTTTCTTCTTTGCATTTGATTGATTGATTTTCATTTGCATTAATGTTTAGTTATGTATTGTATGCTAATTGATTTGGATATAGAATTATATTAGTGAATAGATAAACCCTATAGATGAAGATATATATAACGGGCAAAGTGCAGCATCGATGCTAATGTCATCTAATAGTATTTTATAGCTTGCTAGCATGGTTGCTCATATTATAAGTGAAAATTAGAGGAAACAGTTAGGAATTAGGGATGACAATGAAGATAGGCGCCTACAGATGTTTCATAAATTCATGCTGCCATTGTTTAAAAGAGTTGTAGAACCCCATGCAGTAGAAGACTTACTGTTGAGGATAGAGAAAACATTTGAGAGGATGTATTGTCTAGAGAATAAGAAAGTAGTACTAGCAATATTTCTATTAGAAGGGGATGCTAAGAAATGGCGGAAAGGACAACAAAGGTATAAATTTCAAGGTAAAATGAATGTGAAGATTACCTCGGTAGAGTTTAATACTACTTTTAGAGATTGGTTTGTACCTCTATCAACATGATAGCAAATACAAGAGGCTTCTATTTTATTATTTTGTATTAAGAAGCATGAGATGTTTTATTGATTATAACGATCTCTGGGCTACTAAAAATTATATTTTGAGGTTGAATATAGTAAAAATTTTATGTATATGATATATAGATTTGCTTTTGCTAGATTATTTTGAGTTGTACTCTAAAAGCTATGATAGATGTTTAAAAGGTAAATTAAACAATTCTTCATATTGAGTTTTTTTGGAATTAGATAATGTTTATAGTAGAGATCAATTCTACTATTGAATTTTGTCATCCAAAATCTAACTTTACATTCAGTTTAAGTTTACAGTTCAGTCAAGACATTTATTCCATGTTAAACTAATAAAATATAGATTTTATTCATATATAAGAATTGAACATAGCTAGTAATCATATAACATTTGACTATAAAGGGTAGTGTCTTCTGCATTGCACAGTTTTTTTGAGATGAAATGGCGTGGGAATGCAGACCCTTCTCAT
>NW_021320019.1:2633750-2644277 GCF_001605985.2 Dendrobium catenatum | reverse complement strand
TTTTTTTTTTTTTGAAACATTCTTCTTATTTTCCCTGTGTAGGGAATGTTTCGCTGGCAGAGACCTGACGACCTGCCTCCGGGCGAGCCTAGCGAGGATGCCATATGGGCGGCTATCGACAGGCATGACCCTCAGGACAGTGCTGATATTCGTGACAGATTAGAGCAGCATCAGGACATGTTGCAGGGGCGGGACATCTTCCACAATTTCTTTGCTCGTTCCCCCTTACTTCCAGAGCTTCCTGAGGACTTCCTTGCTTCTGAGAACCCAGATAGGTGGGTCACCAGTCTCAGGTTACAGTACGGGGAGTACCACCCATTAGAGAGTTCCGTGGCACAGGTTGGCTGTGGCACCTGCGACATTTTAGTGCCAGCAGCAGATACGCTTGAGCCGGTTGGGCAGTCGAGTTTGTTGAGCCACCGTCAGCTGCAGTCATCACCCCCTCTAGAGTGGCCTAGGGACTCAGTAGTTGGACAGATTCAGAGCCCGGTCAGCGGCTATGTTTGTTGGGCTCGTTACGTACTTCAGGTGCACATGGAGACTCTTCGAGCAGCGGGGATCTACGAGGCAGTGTATGCCTCACTTTTTGACTACGGGCGCCTTCCCACTTCTTGGGCTCGTGGTTTAGTTGAGTTTTGGGATGCCAGTCGTAGCACCTGCTGGGTCGGAGCAGAGGAGATCACAGTCACCCTTTCAGACTTGCAGGCAGTGTCTGGGTTGCCAGTCTTTGGGCACAATTTTGAGGAGTGTGTTCCCCCTGATGAACAGTTGTTCCACCGGATTCCCTCGATGGATGGTGACAGGAGAGGCAGGCTGTTACTACCAGATGTTTACCCCAGGCTTCTACAGCACTACCGTCAGACTTATAGATCAGCACGGGGTTTGCCGATGCGTTCTCGAGTCACCATGCCTGTAGGCGTCTGGGTTCGTAGTTTTCTACAAGAGGAGTACTTGTCTTCCGTTACTGTGTCAGTACATGACCCGTTTGGTTGCGGCCTGCAACGCGGGACTCCACTGTCTGAGGAGACCGCCGAGCCTTCTTCTTCAGCCGGTTACACTTCTCTTGGACTAGCAGATGTTGACGAGCAGCTTCTACTAGCAGGATTTTTGGCACTTTGGCTTAGCACTTTTGTACTTCAACTCAGGACGGGGTCTCTGAGGTGCAGTGTTCTCTTAGCAGCCAGTCAGCTATCGGTGGGACAGAGACTTGCTTTAGCTCCTGCTGTCCTTGCCAGAGTATACAGGGTCTTACGGACCATTTCTGAGTCAGACTCCTTGACTGTACGAGATTCGATTTTACCATGGCAGTACCTGTACGCGTGGGTCCACTTACATGTTCGAGGTGCTTTTTCCTGTTTAGAGACTCCTGACTATTTTTTTCAGAGGGGATACCCTACAGTTCTTCAGTTGTCTCAGGCATCCTCTACCTTTGAGTCAGAGAGGATTCGTCTATTCTTCTTTGCCCCACAGTTGGTTACAGACAGATTTGCTTTAGTTCACCAGCCAGATTCTATTAGTTTACCACCACACCAGAGGGGTACAGTTGTGGTGGATGGGGTTGACCATAGAGGCAGACGTACTTTACTACAGAGGAGATATGGTTTTTTAGTTGCTGAGTACTTTATCAGCATGCGTCCAGGCTGGTTGTGCTACAGGGCAGGCACTTTAGTGACTTTGGAGGGCTACCAACCCAACAGGGTCGCTAGGCAGTTTGGACTCTCCCAGGCCACAGCTTACAATGGACGACCACTCATCCCTGGGGTTTCAGATACACAGCGCATGGATACAGTCCCACTAGAGACCCGCCTCTACGCAGCAGCTGTCACTTGGTTACACTTACTAAGGCTGGGTACGGGCTCCAGCTTTCTTTTGGCTCAGCTGTCTGCTCCTACAGGCATGAGCTACACACGACTGTGCTGGGTACGACAGTCTTTTGGGCCTGCTTTGGAGCATGGCGCGAGGAGGTACGAGCGCCGAGTACGAGAGCTTGGGTCGTCGAGGGGACGTAGGTCCGGTCGTGGTTTTTCAGATGTTACTTTTGAGAGAGGTACTTTTTCACCCGCTCCCTTTTTTTATTAAGTTGATTGAATATTGATTGCTTAATTTATTTTTGATACAGGGACAGATACTGAGGTCCATACTACTGCTAGGGTCGTAGTCCCTTCTCCGGCGAGAGCTCCAGATGTGGCACCTGAGCCACCTCATGTCGAGACTGTCAGGCCTTCGCACAGCCGTGCCGGCTCCCAGCGCACTTCCTCTTCTAGGATGTCTGTGGATGTTCACACTTTACTTGGGGACCTCGGCGAGAGCTCACAGAGACCGAGGAGATCAGACTTTACCGGCTACAGTACGCTGGACCCTCCGGACGACTTCTCTTTTCCGGTGTACCCTTACGGGTCTTTTTGTCCTGGGGAGTCTTCAAGGACCGGTGCAGGCTTCTTTCCTGAGTTTTCTGAGGCACCGTCGTACACACCAGCGGCCTTAGACTTGGTACATGCGGAGTTTTCTTTCTTTTCTGAGTGCCCCCAGACTGACACTGCGGGCCCCTCTTCTGTTCCTGCTGGCCACTCTGCTGACTCTGCGAGCCCCTCAACAGGTATGGGTTTGTCTCAAATTAATTCCTTTTGCCACATTATAATATTATCTATTACTATATTGATTGCTTGTAATTCTTTATGTAGTGCCTGAGGGGACTGACTATACCTCAGAGATTCTTTGTTATGCCCCTCTACCCCCGGATTCAAGGAGTGTTGTTAGGTGTAACAACACCATAGGGCTTTTGAGAGATCTGATTTACAGTATTGATCCAAAATCTCCGGAGTCTTGGATCGAGTTTGTTCCTTCTGCTGACCGACTTCTCGGGTTACTTGCCAGTTTTGGGGTGAGCGATACCGAGTTACTTTTCTGGGAGTCGATGTGCCGTGAGGCGGAGTCTTACATCTGGAGATTGAGATCCCTTTCTGTCTTGCGGACCAGAGCTACACTTCCAGAGCTGGAGGGGAGAGTTGCTATACGACGGAGGCTGGCTGATGACATACACGACAGGTTTGACAGTAGTGCTGTGGCCTTGAGGAGGCATCGTCAAAGCTCTTTCAGCATGACCCAGGAGTTTGACAGACTGACGACTCGCTTGCAAAACATTTGGAGAGACGCTAAACAAGTGATGTCACAGAGGCTTCACTTAAGGGAGGGGCGCAACCGGCGCGACCGCCTCACTAGGAGGGAGGAGCAGCGCCACCAGGCTTTGCACCAGGAGATGGTGGCAGCTGACTCTTCACTGACACGGGCTGTGGAGGAGCTTCAGACTGCTCAGTTAGAGTTCCAGATTTTGGCTGAGGTTACTGAAAAGATAGAGAGTTTACAGGCTCGCATCTCCTGACTTGTGCTTGTCTTTTGTTTTTTCCTGAGAATTGTACCTTGTGGTGTCTGTACTCCTTTAGTGTTTCGAGTCTCAGTGTACTTGTACTTCATGATGATTATAATATATATGGAGGACTTTTCCTTTTCAATTTTTTTTTGTACTCTGAGTTGGGTTTTAGGCTTGCATTGTTAATATCACTGGGGGTTTTAAATATTTATTTTGAGATCTTGGCACGTGGTGCGATGTCGACCCAAATAAATATTTAAAATGCCCCCAGCCTTTGAGAATAATTGTGAGCAATATTGCTTCAGCCATTAGTTGAAATCAGAAGCCGTTAGATTTAGCTCAAATTCTAAAAAATTTGGCACATTATGTCCTATGCTTTGTGCGATGTACTCGATGAAAGATTTGTAGGTTTTTGAATTTAGTTGATAGTACCAAATGTAGGTAGTATCTTAATCCTTAACCACTTGAGAAGACCTTTAATCCGAGTCACCTGAGTTCATCAGATTAGGAGAGCTAGGATTTAGTAGCTCTTTGTCCTCTAATTGCTGAAACGGGGTCCCTCTACTGCGGCCTTTTTTTGTGGCGTGTTGAGTAGACAAAACTGCCAGTGATCCGGCCATATTTGGGCATGTTGGATCCGGCTTTTTACGCCCATTCAGGTTTCAGACTCGAGCTATGGGAAATATGCTCCCCAATACTGACTCTTCTAAAATTAGTATATTTGAAGTCACCCTTTGTGGTTGAAGACTTGGAATCTACAGACATTTTGTAGGTGTTCGAGACTACTCTTATCCACTGGAATTCTGATTCTCCGGTCAATTGGGAGAGTCTTGTAAACTATGACCCCTAGAACTTGTTGAATCAAATCAGCTTTCGTTCTTCCTACAGTCCTTACTGATAGGTTGACAAAGTGGGAGTTCCGCTACTACGGCCTTTCTTATGACGTGTTGAGTAGACGGAGTTGCCAGCGATCCTGCCATATTTGGGCGTGCTGGATCCGACCTTTTACACCCATTCGAACCTTAAGCTTCAGGCTGTTGAAAGACTTCAAGCTTTTTTGGCTCAATTTGTTGAAGTACATAATCACAAAAGTCTCTCTTTTGACTTTAGAAATCTTAAATTGAAATTCAGGGGTTTTAAATATTTATTCGGGGATCTCAGCACGCAGCATAATGTCGACCCGAATAAATATATAAAAGTATTTCCCCCTTTTTTTTTTGCAAAATTGACATTCTAGAGTTTTAAATATTTATTCGGGGATCTCGGCACGCAGCGCGATGTCGACCTGAATAAATATTTAAAATGCCTCCAATTTTTTTTTCTCGAAATGCATTCATGTGTCACAAGAGAATCTCGAAATATATATGTTATACATATGCTAGTGGGCATTTGTCAGATACACAACAGAATTTTAAATACATGTTGATTACTATGCATGATACTTCTTCAAGTATCGGCCGTTAATCGGGGGCATAGGCCTTTGACCCTCCAGGTCAATCAATTGATAAGCTCCTCCTAGGTACACCTTCTCAATGACGAACGGGCCTTCCCAATTGGACACAAATTTTCCACCAATTTTTCGATGTGGGATGATTGGTCTTCTTAACACCAAAACCAATTCCCCTTCTTGAAATGCTCGATGACGTACCATCCGGTCAAATGACTTCGCCATCCTTGCCCGATAGATTTCCAAGTTCTGTTGAGCACGTAGTCTGACTTCATCGAGCGCATCGAGTTCTTCCGTTCTCAATCGGGCATTTTGCTCCTGAGTCAGATCATACTGGATAGCTACACGGAGTGAAGGTAGCTCAATTTCCAATGGCAATACGGCTTCCACCCCAAATACTAGTGAGTAGGGAGTGGCTTTAGTCGGCGTCTTGTAAGTAGTACGATACGCCCATAGTGCCTCCACCATCTTTGCGTGCCACTCTCTTTTATTTTTGGTGAGGATTTTCTTTAACAGTTTCACTAACGTCTTGTTAAAGGCCTCTGCCAAGCCATTGGCCCTTGGATTGTATATTGATGAGTATCGCCAATCGATCTTGTGGCGCTCGACGAACTTGTATATTTTAGTGATTTTGAATGCTGTGCCGTTGTCTGAGATCACACGGCGCGGTACACCAAATCTATAGACGATATTATGGGTGAAGAAGTTAATCACATGCTCAGACGTGACTTCTTTGAATGGGGCTGCTTCTGCCCACTTAGAAAAATAGTCCGTTGCTGCTAGTATGAAACGATGTCCGGCTGATGATGGTGGATCTATCGGTCCAATTATATCGGTTCCCCAGCATTCGAATGGCCAGGAAGCTATTGTTGGGTGCAGCGGATTTGGCGGCTGATGAATAACATCACCGTGAATCTGACATTCATGGCACCTCTTAGCATGATTAATACAGTTTGCCACCATTGTTGGCCAATAATAACCCATCCTCTTGATTTTAGCGGCCATTTTAGGACCTGATTGATGTGCACCACAAAGTCCTTCATGAACTTCTGCTACTACTTTATCGGCTTCCTTGGTCCCTAGGCACCTTAGCCACATCTGGTCAAAAGTCCGTCGATACAACGTGTCGTTAACAAATGCATATCGCAGTGCCCTTTTCCGAATTTGTGCGGCCATAGATTTTTCTGTCGGGAGCTTGTTTCCTTTGAAGTATTCAATGAATGGCTGCCTCCAATCATTTTCGACTTCAACATCTAAACAATGCCACCATGATTCTGAAGCTTGACTAGCTTTACGTCTCTTGACCACATGATATTCTTCCGGATAATTTTCCATAACAATCTGATGGAGGGGTTGAGGCTCAACTGGAATTATATCCTGCTTGCCTGGATTTGATATCTCTTCTGCCATTGGGAATTGTAATAGAGTAGGCTCCAAGATTCGATGATTATAAACCCCGATGAATATAGGCTTCTCTTCATTAGTATTTGCCATCTCTTTGGCCAATTTGGCCAAGCAATCTGCTTTCCCATTCTGTCCTCTAGGAACTCGAGCTATCTCAACATTTGGCAACTGCTTCAGGAGCTCAAGAGTTCGCCTATGGTAATGAGCCAATTCAAGCTTGCAAATCTTATAAACCCCCAAGACTTGATTTATTACAAGTTGAGAGTCACCAAAAATTCGGAGATTTTGAATTCTGACATCAATTGCGATCTCTAGTCCCACAATTAAAGCTTCATACTCAGCTTCATTGTTGGTTCGGGGTTCAGTTAGACTGAATGAAAATCTCATTATGCCTCCTTCCGGGGCTATGAAAATAATGCCAATGTCGGCTTGTGCCCTAGCAAGATTTGGAGGTCGGGCAGGTTTAATTGATGTATGCTCCGTCGAAATAACATCTCCCAAAATGTACTTCTTCATTTTTCCTCAACTTGCATATTGTATCTAGCAGAATCATCCATTAAGTGTGAGATCTGCACGGATAAGTGTGCAGCAGAAAAACTTGCCAAGGCTTGTCCTTCACAGCCTTTTGTGGTAGGTTACTGTTATATCAAACTGCTAATAATAATACTGACCCACCTGCAGGCGACCTTGTCACGCTGGCTTGTTCATTCAAAGAACTTCACGGATCGATCTTTGATATCAGTTGTGATTTGTGAAACAGGCATGTAGTGGCGGAGCTTTGACTGCGAAGATTTAATGCCAGACAATGCTTCTCAATGGGAATAGCGAATCATTGCTCCGATTTACCTCCGACTGATTATATAAAGTGCATTTTCTTTTCCATCTCATTATGTGAGCCATAGCAATGCTCCGAGGGGCTTCTTTCTTAAAGCTGCCGTTACAGTATAAGGGCTTCCCGATTGGGCCGCAAGAGAATGGCGGATTAACAAGTATCTTTTGAATGCTGTCAAACGCTTCCTGACACTCTGCATCCCATTGAAGCGACATTCTTTTCATCAAGCTTTAGAAAATGGCTGACACTACCCGACAATATTGATATAAATCTCGAATAAAGCCAATGCCCTTGATGAGGAAGTGTCGAAGGTTCCTGGTAGGTGGCATTCTCCGTAATTGCTTTTAATTTGTTCGGGTCGATCTCTATTATCGATGACGAACAACATGACCCCAAAGAAATATTGCCGGAGGAGACCCCAAAAGCACATTTGAGAGGATTCATTCTTCAGATCAACTTTCTGAGTCTCTCAAATACAATTTGAGATCTTTTAAGTGATCTTTTCGGCCAAAACTTTTAACAACAAGGTCATCTACATAGCACTCGACCTTTTGATGTATCAAATCATCAAATATGTGAGTCATCGCCCGTTGGTAGGTGGCCCCAGCATTTTTCAGGCCAAAGGGCATGACTGTGTAGCAGAAAATACCGATGGGTGTTCTAAATGCCGTATGCTTCTCATCTTCAGGTGCCATCTTGATCTGGTTGTAACCCGACGATCCATCCATAAATGAGAACATATCAAAATTTGATGTACTGTCCACCAAAAGTTCAGACACAGGAAGCGGAAAGTCATCTTTTGGGCACGCCTTATTGAGGTCCCGAAAATCGATACAGATGCGAATCTGACCATTCTTCTTCTTTACCGGTACGATATTGGCAATCCAGTCAGCATATTTTTCTTCTCGAATGAAGCCCGCCTCTATGAGTTTCTTGGTTTCAGCAATCACCTGGTCTTCTATCTCCAATCTCATTCTTCTTGGAGCTTGTTTAACAGGTACCGCCTCATGCTTGATGGCCAACCTGTGAACTGCCACATCAGGGGATAAGCCTGGCATTTCAGCATATGTCCAGGCAAAGCAATCCCTGAATTCACAGAGAAGCTCTTTCATTTCTTCCACTTGGTCTTCTGGTAGAAGGGAGCTAATAAAGGTCGGGCGAGGGTCCTCCTCAGTTCCCAAATTGATCTCCCTTAACTCATCCATAGTGGCTGCTTGTCCACCATCTTCAAGTTCTTCAGGTGCAGGCTCAGCTTCTACTGGTTGGTCATCATAATCGTTAGCTTCATAAATCTCTTCAGCACCATCATCATCAGATTCAATTTCCCTGCATGTAATGGCACGACACGTCTCCCCTTGGGAATGCCTTCTCACGAAAAATCCGAGGCCTCTTCTAGCAAGAATATCCTTTCTTTGCAATGTATGGGGATTTCTTCGATACCAGAGTTTCAAGCAAAGATGAAGTTGATGCACAGGGGTGCGAATTCCAACTTGTTTTTGCAACATCCTCCGTATATTTTTTGTAATAAACCTGGGCATTCTTGTAGGCACTAACTCTCTACGTTCAGTGGGCCTATAGAACCAATCTCGATTCTCTTCATCTCCGCGCTCTCCAGATTTGTAAAATAGGGTTCCCGATCCACCCTTATTTCTTCGAGGAGGCACATAAAATATTACAAGTTCCTCGACATGGTGTACCTCTCGAGGAGCGATTTCTTTGAAATGTTGCAAGGGAACACGCGTGATCATACATTCATTATCCGAGATTGACAGATTATCTATCCTCTTTGAAAGTACATGTTGCACATTATTCATGAAGATAGACTCGTAGCCATAATCATCATCTGAATATCTTGCCTTCTTTTTCCCCCTTGCTGTTGATTGGCATATTTCCTGAGATTTAACAGGGATGACATCATCTTCATCTGTGTCACTCCCTAGATGAGGCACATATTTTCTCGATTTAGGAGTGATTGCTGCTTTGGGAAGAGTCGGCGTCGCCTTCTTTCTTCCCACATGCTTCTTCTCATCTTCTTGTTTGGGTCGCCTTACAGCTTTTGAATTTGATGCCTTAGTCTCGAGAGAACTTGATGGCTTGGATTCCTTGGGGATGAAGTATCTAGCATCTTCATAAATTCTCACCTCATGAACTGCAAAGGGTTGAATATCACCGGAGATTCTGAACTCCTCTCCATCTCTAATATACTTCATACACTGATGTAGTGTTGATGGGACAATACCGTAATCGTGTAACCACGGGCGACCCAGAAGCGCCTTAAACGAGGTGTCCGCATCAATCACATGGAATTTTGCCTCAGTATGGAGTTCCCCAAATACTAGGGGGAGCATGAATGATCCGAGGGTCTTTTGTCCCTTTTCATTGAAGCCGTGCACCATCAATTTGTCTTGCCCAAGGTGCTGCACATCGAGACAAAGTGATCTCAGAGCTTTCAAGCTCATAAGATTGATAGAGGATCCTGGATCAATCAAAATTCGACTGATTATCATTCCATCGCTTTCTGCAGTGACATATAAAGGTCGATTGTGGTCTGCTGTTCCAAGCATCATGTCATCTTCGGCAAAAGTGATGATTGGCTCATTCCGAGCTTGCAGGACCTCAGTCAAGTTACGCTCAGCAAAATAAGCCTCATATCTTTCAGGGTCCCTGAGAGCCTGAATCAGGGTCTCCCGAAGATCTTTAGACATCACTAGAGCATCGTATATGCTAAGCTGTGCTGGGATTTTTCTCAAATGGGATAGGATATTATAATCTACCCCTTTAGTTGGGGTCTCCTTTTTCTTGGAGTCCTTAGGAATAATATCTTCATTGACGATAATCTCTTTCCCTTTATCTTTATCAGAAATCCCTTTCTTTGGTGGAGACGATAGTGCTTTACCACTTCTTAACTGCACCTGGGCGATCTCCTCCTGCTCTGACCCATTTAACGGTGCATTATCTTCAGAATCAATCATTGCCTCATTTAAAGATTCGTCTGTTGATTCAGAGCTGCTGCCCAAATTCACATGTTCCATCTGCGAAGTGATATCAGGCTCTGATTCATCATCTTCTGGAAAATATAAATCTTCTTGTACACTGTAATCCATTGGTGATATCATCATACAGGACTCAGAGGGTGCTTCTTTTTTCTTTTTGGCCCAAATTACCAGTGTTGTCGATATAACTCGACAAGTTTCCACGAGAAGTGTATCTTCATCATCTTCTTTTTCTTCTTCGATTTTGAGTTCTGTCATAAAATCAGCAAGCTTAATGGGGCGTCTAACAGTCTGATAGTATTCATCTAAACTATCGATAACCCTTTGGGTTGCTGTCTTTTTCTCCCCAGGCTTCTTCAACTTAGTCTTCTTCTTTGAGGCTTTTACCTTCCCAGACTTCGAAGTGCCAGCTTGGTTAAGGAGTTGCTTAGAATTAGATGCTCGTATTGCAGGTAGTGCTTTGAGATCTATCACTGGCTCTGTG
>NW_021320019.1:2625452-2633650 GCF_001605985.2 Dendrobium catenatum | reverse complement strand
CTTTTTAGTACACTGTATCTATGTCTTAATTTCAATTAGCATTACAAAAATTTACATGTCTTATGTTCATTTGAAGTAATTTGACTATTTGTGTACTATCAAAAAAGTACTTATCACAACATTTAGCAGTTAACACTTAAAGGCTATGCAAGAATTATCTGCAAGGGTTGCTTCGATTTGTCCCTCTATCCCGCTCTCCTCTCAAACTAGATTAAACTATAAAAAAATAAAAAAATCTCATAAAAAATAAAAAATAAATCATTAAAAAAAAAAATACAACATAAAATTAAATAAAAAAAAAAAACAATAATATATTTAAAATTAAAAAATAAAAAAAAAATAAAAAGTAAAAAAAAAATAAAACTACTAAAAAAAATGATTTAATTCACGCTTAAGCTATGAAAGCATGTAATTCTAAACCTGAACCGCACTGTTTTATTTAAATTCCATACTTCTGAATATTGGGTTCTGCACACTTGCACCCCCCCCCCCCCCCCCCCCCCCCCCCCCCCCCCCCCCCCCCCCCCTGACATGTCTTGAATATAATACAGATAGCCACTGGTCAGATTCTGGCAATCGTGATTTCTCGTCCCACTAGCGATCTCTTTCACAAACATACTGCCTCTAATTCTGCAAAAAGTCTTTACAGAGTAAATTGGCAACGGCGACATTCAAATGCATTGCTTATGTCAAACTGTACGAATTGCCGGAAGAGAAGCATCATTTCCCCCTGTAATGCCCACATGTGGCCTTGAACTGCGCAGGTGTTGTCGGAGTGTTTTCAGTGCCATATGAAAGCTGTGATTGAAACTTCAGAACGAATACACCTTCAGATATGCATCTATGGCACTTGGTCGTATTCAGCGGGATACGGTCGACCCTTGCCAACCAATTTTTCTGCTTGATCAATGGCTATAATAGCCTTGATCCTTTCTGTAATTATCCCTTCAAGCTGTGCAGCCGTCACAGGCTCGGAGGTGCTGGCAATATTTTGAGGAGTAGGCTGACGAGTTATATTTTGAGCCTCATGAATGTGCTCAGGAGTGCCCCGTACTCCCGAGACTTGAGGCATTCGGTGGTTCGGAGGATCAGCTGGAGGATTAGGCATGGTGCCACCGGCAGCAGCAGTTCTTTGCATCATCTGCATCATTGCTGTCATTTGGGCCATCATCTCAGTCATCTTTTCATTTAGTTGAGAGATCTCCCTATCTTTGGCCCTCATCTGTCGCCTCATCTGTCTTCTTATGTCAGCGAGTGTGGTGCCTTGATCCTCAAAGGGATTCTCCTCAACGTCTTCTATTTCTTGTTCTCTAGGGGAGCGATCACCTCCGCCAGCAACGGAACCAGTCTCTTGTTGGCGTACTTGCCTAGGTTGTGGCTGCCAATCTCCATCATCCTCGTCATCATCGTGGTAGACATCCTCGATAGCACGTGTATGTCTTACCATATAGACAACTTCGAGGTTCATAATATCATCCGTTTCTTCTTCCATAAATTCATCAATATTTTCATCAAGATTTTCTTCTATATTTTCTGCTCCCTCGACATATTCCTCCCCTTCTTTTATATCTTCTTCTCCTTCTTTCTCTCCTTCCAATACTCGGATCTCCGAACGGCGACGCCACTGGATCTCCGGTTCTTGATTAGGCAAGGAAATTTCTTCAATCAGTGGGCTACGATCGAAGTTAGTATCTTCTTTCGGAGGAGATGGAGAGCGACGGGATCCCCTGGAGGATTCTCCAAGGTGTCGACCGTCAGGGGGGATGTCATCGTGGGTCTTCTTTTGGACCCATTTTTGACGTTGCTTGTACGATGGGGCGGATCTCCGGGAAGCCATACCGGATGTCACGCCCAAATTTATTTCTTTTCTTTTTTCATCTTCTCTGTAAGGCTTTGGCCTCCAGATTTCTTTTCCCTTCCATCGGGACCTTTCGGCAGTGGATCCCTGAACTTGAGGTTCAGGTGTCACACCCCAATGTTCACCGCGTGGAGCTTGTCGTCGATATCTTCTTTGTTCAGCTATCGCAGCAGATGATAGTCTTTCCCTCGGAGGATTTCTCCTGGCCTCAATAACTATCGGCCTCTGAAACTGCTTCTTCATCAATCCCCTCTCCTTGACTGTTTTCAGCACTCGATGTACTCGAGCAGACAGACGTTCAGGTTCTCTAGTCTTCTGAGGGGTTGGTGCTTGTGGTCTATGTTCCCAGAATGACTTTTTAAGTTCACCAGAAGGGCTATTTCTTTTCACCCATTTGAGGTTGGTAAACCTATTCTCAGTGGGGACATTGGCCTCAAGTTCTTGGGCTGGCAGGTTTGATGGGTGCACAGGCACTGATTGCTGCTGAGCTCGGAGCTCAGCATTCATTTTTCTCCTCTGCCTCCTTGTTAGCTTTCCTCCAGATGAGGAAGCTTCAGCATTATTCCTCTCGGGTGCAGGTAACCTGTTTGACAGAGCAGTGGTGTTTGCAGTCACCACAGAAATCCTTCCTCCAGCAACAACTCTCTTGGTGGCTGGGGCTTCTGATTGTGACATTCGTTCAAACACAGAAATCCTCCTATGAGGATTTGTAGCAGAAGGTCGTTGTGCTGGAAGATTCACACGACCGGTAGGAGCTTCAGCAGTATTAAGTCTTCTAGCAGACCTTTCAGCATTTAAGCCACTCGCAGGAATGGCAGAACTCCTTGCAGCGATTGCCGGGAAGTCAACACTACCAAATTTGATGGTAGCCCCAGCATTTCCAGTGTTGATCAGAGCATTCGCCAACTGAATGCTGGCTCCACCGCCTAGTTGAACAGTAAAAGGAGTATTCTGTAGATCCATCTAGCATAAATGAAAGGCAAGGGTTAGTAATCAGAATTTGATACATCACCCCACACTTTCAAAATGCAGAGACTTGCACAGAACAAAAAAAATAAAAGCAGAAAAACATTAACAAGCAGTAAAAAGTAATACAAATTTAAAGCACTGCTGACTAAACTATCTCAAAGAATGTATGAATAATCATATAGAAAATGATTTTAAAATTTTGATCCGCTAAATGATCATTTCAAAATATTCAAAATTCTGAACACGAATTAATATAGCTGCTACTATAGCACTGATATGATTAGCCAGAGATGAAAAGAGAAACCATTCCCCAGCGGAGTCGCCAGAAATCTGTGGGCTCCGAAAATTCGGCCTCGGCCTCCACTCGCTTTTCTTATTCGGCGAGGGAGTTTTAACGAACTAAGTTCCGAGGTAAATTTTGGAAGGCAGATGGGTTTGTAGATAAGACACTACCCAGAGATTTCGCCCTCATTTTGTGAGGACTTTATGATCTGAGTTCTGGTTTCCTATAGGCGCAAGCCCCTATAGTTAATTACCCCTCTCAATCATGAGAGAGAACTTTCGATTAAGGCTAGTCATCAATCAGATACGTAGAGATACGTGTTATCTGGCATATAGTAGCAGCAATAGGTTTGGAATTTGGAGAACTGGATTTAGATTTGGGATTTGAGTTGAAAGTTTGGATATTTGGAAATTTGATATTTAAAATAGAAATTGCACCATCTAGCACTTAAAGCGGATGGTGGGGGAATGGATGATGGACCCGATCAAGATCCCATGGTTCCGTCGTCCCGGGCCATCATGGACCCTGGTCTACTTAGTCAGAGGAGGTAGTCGACCCAACCTGACAGAAGGATCCTTGTCGGCAGCCATGGGTTGCTTCGTCCAAGGAGACCTTGTAGACCTGGGTTGGATGTTTGTCTAAGGAGACAAATTTGAATCCACCTTAGCTAACAGAGGGCTTTGTGCCCTATCGATCATATCCTATTGATTCATATCTCAAGGATTTAACGCCATTAAGGAGCGTATTGGCTCTGGCCATAACCGCTATCTGTGGTGCCATTTGGCGGCAAAACCACTCGGTTCAGAGGGCCCCGGGTCATAACCGTTTACCTGCAGTGCCATTTGGCGGCGAAACTGCCGGTTAGAGGACACGTACCACGCCCTTACTGGCAAGAGATTGTTTGAGAATGGATCCTAGTGATATTTTCGACTAGGCATTTGGCTCTTTGTGAGCTAGAGTTTATTCGAATTTATCCGCCTCGACAAACTGTTGCGGAGGGCGAATGGATTTTGCTTTAACTGCGTTGATGGATTTATTTCATTTTAAATATTTTTGGAATTTTTGCCCCAACAGAAAGCGACGTTGCGTCCGGAATGTCGTCAACAATTAAGCACTCACAGTCTTATTTTGATTAAATGGATCATTTGAGGTGTGTGTCGTGGTAAATATCAAAGGGCGGTCGAAATTGTAGGCGAAGGTGCGCACTGAATGAAGGAATTAGCCTCGTCGGTGACGAAAATGAACGCGCGTCCGGATATGACGATGGCGTTGAACACCTCGCGATAAACGGATGGCGTCGTTGGCATCCGGAACCGTCGTCAACTATTAAGAGTCTACATCTTTATTATTGATCAAATTCGAATCGTTAAAAGGCAGCATCAGCAAATTTCAAAGACGATTTAAAAGAATGTGAAGTAGCAGATATGTAGAGAGGAACTAAGGCGTGCTCGTAGGCAGTCGCCGCATTAATGACGTTCGACGGCTCTCAACAATGGAGCTACGCCGTTGCGACCGGGGAACATTGGAATACCACTATAATGGCATCTATCAATTTGTCCTAATTCCGATGTTCGATGTTGCCGTCGGTATATACAATTGTTGGTTCGAAATAACGATCGTTTAAACGAGGCAGCTGACACGATAATCGAGGAAGAGCACGCTTAATGTAACAATGTTTTCAGCTAATTAAAGTGGTGGCTGTCATTTTTGATTAGCACTATAAAGTAAGACAAATCATTATATGATTTGCTCAAGATTTATAATAGTTTATCAAGCAGGTTGCCTAATGGAGGAAAAAGTTCCAAACGTTAATTAAATGATATTACCTTATTTTGTCTCTGTGTCGTGTACTGGCTTTAATATGATAGAATTTTGGCCGTCAAAATGAAATTGAGAAGGCCAGATGCCTGCTTCTCTTCTCCCGTCTTTTCAAGTGTAGCTGGACTCGTCTCGATTTTCTTTTGTAAAATGAAACAGAACGAAGAGTTTGAACCGCTTTTTTTTTTCAGCTCTCAGAACTCACGGTTCTAAACGCACTAATACTGCTCTCTTCTTCTGGTTCCAATCTTCTCAGGACCTCCCACTCCACAAGGCTCCTTCAAGCTCCCCCGTCGAGCCCCGTAGCCACAAATATGAACTCCCTAATCCTCTGCTACCACCCGTCCCTTTGCTGGTCACTCCCGAAACCAGCAGGCCAAGGCCCGATCCTGCTTCCAACCAGCAGCAGTATTATCGGCGCAAAATATGCATCCGGCCTCCTTCCAGAAACTCAAAGTTGAAAACCTGCTAGGTAGAGAGAATTCATTTTCCTTCATAAGGAACTCGCTTACCTTTATAAGTTTTAAACTACACCTCGGCGCCTCGTTTAAAACTGTGGTCTCCTAAATCGGTCACTGATACATTATAAATATTAATCACGAAAGCCAGTCATGGGCGTATTCGCGTATTTTCTACACAAGGCAAAGAGAGAGAGACAGACATAATCTGCAACTATTATGCTTGTTCACATCTTTGTTTTTGTTTGAGTCCACGCTGGTATGGTGATGCAGCTTAATACTTATTGTGTCAGCTTTATTTTATTTATTTATTTATTTATTTTGGTTATTCAGGCATTATAGACACTGGTAATCTTTAATCTCACAACGAACGCAACTTTCATTTACTTTTTTTTTTATTTTTATTCTTATTTTATTTTATATTATTTCTCCTACACTCACAAAGGAGTTTCCAACAATATTTTCGTTTAAAGTGGATGCAATCATCTATTATGAATATGGCTTTATGTGTATATATTCCAGATGAAAGTCTTCTTGTTAAAATATAAAGTACAACTGGTCTTAATTTATTTCCTCCCCTAAAAAAAAGGATTTGATATATGAATATGATCAGTAAAGTTTGGCCATGTGCCATGTAAACACATGGCTATAGAACCCGATTTTACCCTACTCTACAAATCTGTAGCAGTGATTCTAATCCTCAAAAAAAAAAAAACATCACATCAAGAAAATAAGTCTTTCCCTTGTTATGTTATTAATCACTGTTTACTGTTATTAGTGAGGTTATAATTATTATCACATTATGCTATAATTAGTATATACTTGTTAGGTCTATTAGTTAATATGTTCTGTATATATATTAACTTATGTTTAAGAATTTATATTTGCATATTCTATGTTCTGTTAAGAAATATAATATATATATATATATATATAATATATATATAATTTATTTATAGTATATATATATTATTAATATAATATTATAATAAATTTTAATAATATATACATATATATAATAAGGAGAAGAGCTTCAAAAAAAAACAGAAAGAGCTTCAAAAAGAAAAAAAAAAGGAGAGAGCTTAAATCAAAAAAAAAAAAAAAAAGAAGTAGCTTCAAAGAAAAAAAAAAAGACAAGAAGCTCAAAAAAAAAAAGAGAGAGTTTTCAAAAAAAAAAAAAAAAGGGAGCTTCAAAAAAAAAAAGAGAGAGAGCTTGCCAAAAAAAAAAGAGAAAGAAGAAAGCAAGCCAAAAAAAAAAAAGGAGAGTTACAAAAAAAATGCTTTCTTAATTTTTTTTTTGAACCAATTCTCTCTCTCTACCCTCGGCATGTTGTCAAGTCGGTGTCTGCCCATGCACGCTTTTCTCTAGCGTGGTGGGAGGAACCGTCGCGACACCACGGCAAGTAGGCGAGTAGACTCGGTTCCAAAATCCTATTCTCGGTTAGTGGTCGAACCGTGGAAACCAAGCTCATCACGCTTTTCTAGCGTGGTGGGAGGAAGCCGGTGCGTGCCTAGACGAGACCGGGATGCCCATAAGTACCCGCTTGCGGGGAAACGCACTGCTTCTCTTTTGCACACAGGATGCGAAGACCCATGACACGCCTTTCTCTGGCGTGGTGGGGAATCAAACTTTCATAGGCCGCGGTGTCCTCGTACGAGGGCACCTACCGTGCACGCTTTTTTCTTAGCGTCGGCGGGAGGCCCAGTTTTCCGTAGTTTTTTCCCCTAAACGGGGGAGACGCCGGGAGGCTGCCGGGAATATTTCTATTGAAACCGAGGACTTGTGACAAATTTTGGAGACGCTTGAACTCTGCAGAGATCTTTTGTGACAACGAATGGGGACTGATTTTTGTAACTCAAATGAACTTGCAAGAGGATTTGATTACAGCTCAAATTGAACCCTTGATGCAAGAAGACAACTAAAATTATTAACATGAATTTGTAATTTATGTTCGCAACTCAACACAGAAGCAAGGATAACTATCAGCACGCAGAATTGAAATTTGAATTTAGACTTGAATGGACATTATGATCAATAAGGAGAATAATTATACTACGATGACGTAATATTTTTCCAATGTATAATTCTATAAGGAACATTATTGACAATGCAAAGTTTAAAGAATCGATTTCACCTATTTAAGATCATTTCAATTTCGAATAATAAAAGACTTGATGCTTAAAGTTCAACTGATTATAATGTTGGCTCATAATAAAAAATCAAAGGATTTAATATGGAAATATCATTGCATATGTGCAGAACCATATTAGAATACAAAGAGCTCATAATTATAACATGGTCTACCAAGCAATGAAACAGATCAGAAGAATATGTGTGATATAAGTCACAAGCGTAGAGACACAGGGATATTCCAATGAATATCTTATAGTCATATGCAAGGTGACTTACAAGTAATCGACGAAACTCAGCATCTTGAGTATTCAAAATAATTGTGAGATGGTTATAATGGACTATGAATATACTGGCTAATGCTTTTTGGCAAGCAACAAGAAGCTTGTAACAAAGGGGCACATAAGCAACTACAATTAATTGATTCTAATCATTCAAAGTGTATTCCAAATAAAACGCACCGATACATCAAATGTCACCATGCAACAGAGATAACAAGGGCTTGTGGTGATTTAATGTAATTTACTGAAGTGATATTGCATTCAAATGAACTTCAGCAGAGAATATAAAGTGAGCACACTGATTTGTGACATAGAAGGATCTATTTGGTTAAGATAGACAACTAAGGTGAGTGAACGGGGATGAAGACACTACGATGAAATCTCCACCGATTAAGCAATG
>NW_021320019.1:2607836-2625352 GCF_001605985.2 Dendrobium catenatum | reverse complement strand
ACACCTACTATGTCAATTTGTAATTTGGTGATATAGTTGATATTGTTATTAATACTACTACTAACATTGTTAGTCACATTTGTCTGCATATTAATTAGCTTTTTAACATGGTTGATTATCATTATAGCATTGATTATTTAGTTTTCTTTTTACATTGTTAAGTGATCATTACTGTAAAAAAAAAGGGACAGAAGAGGTAAAGAGAGATGCACGAGAGAGATGACAGACGACTGAGACAAAAATATAGAGAGAGATTAATAAAGAATGCCACGCTTTTCTCGACAATATAACAACGAGAATAAATGTGTGATAGGAAAGCTATTATGTTGTATCACTGTTCCTTCTATCATATCGAACGCCGTACTCGCGCCCATAGGCATCAGCTAACATTTCTGAACAACGCCATGATTAGTCAGGCGAGTGTCTTCGTTCCGTTTGTAGGATCCATTCTACATAATGAAAGGGCAAGGTTAGTACGGATCCAGAGGATCACCATCGCATATACATATCGCACGCCTCCTCGTAGCAACTGAGTGGTGCAAGGATGCAGAAGCCCGCGTGTTGCGCGACACCACTGACACGAGAAACGAGGTGTAATCAGCCTGAAATACTCCATAATTCTCACCAGTTTCAAGGTATAGTATATATTGTGATCACAGCACTACCTCCTCATATGTCTCGTGCGTGACACCACATACAACCGAACACGTCTAGTCACTGTACTCAGAAGTCTCCTACATCACGCTTCTCACTCGGTCTATCATCGCATCCTCCTCGCACTCTCATCTTCCGCTCGCCTGTCTGCTAACTCACGATTCCGCTCATCTGCACATACCATCATATCAATCGTCATCGACCTGCTTCACCTACCTATAATATCCTTAATACAGCGTCTCTCACTGCGATGTTCACGTGCTCGTTAGACTCGATTACGACGAAGAGAGGGCTAAAGCATCGTTTTTAGATATACACGACTCTTGTGTAGCGTGGTTTGAGTGGCAATGCTAACATAGTTTGCCATCCGATGTTCAGAATAGTAAGTTGAATAACCTTCAATACAGCTACGTGTTTAAAGTACGCAGTGAGGTGGGCATGTGATAGATTAACAAAAATGTACGTAGCATTCCCCTAAACGGTAGATTCCTCCCGAGACACCTACCACTTAGCACGGACATCAAGTAGACTAATGTGAGGTGGATGCATCACCATGTCTTCTCCACGGTCGAGGTATTTCCTTCCTGAACGAGAGGAAGGATCTGTCGCGGAGGACTGGTTCGGAAATTGGATTGCAGGAACCTGACATGGAACATGATTACGAACAAATGTGGACAATCTGAACTTGAGCTTTCATTTTATATTTGAGCAAATAAAGAGCGTACTCGCCCTCACTGCACAGTTAAACATGAATTTTCATGAACTTGCTTAATTTCAGAGATCAGATGCAAGGAAGAGTATTATTAGAACATAAGTTCCGAGGATGGAATTTTAGAATGCAAATGAGGTCTTGTGAGTTATGGGAGACGAACAGTGGACTTATAGAATTCGTCACCACTGAACTAGAACTGTATACGCCACTCAATTTTTGACAAATTACAGTAGGACTATCTATGTGTATCATGATCTGTGAGATCTCACTGATTATTATAAATCCTGTAACTAAGGCGCTAAGCAACACTCCTAACATGATTATATTAAAAGACTTTTAGTTCAATTATAACCCTCTAACTCTGATAACGCTATGAGTCAAAGTGAACCTCTGATTTAACATTAGAAATACGACTTTACGATCTAGTGAGACTTAATCTCTCAGAACTATGGTCGTTGAAACCTATAGAAGTGATTGAGATTGAATACTTGTAAACACATCGCCATATGTAATTAAACAAACAGTGTGAGATCATTGCGAATTGTGGATCCTGAAGTCTGAGCAAAATAACTTTGGAACCACAAGGGTACGTATTCTATCATGAGACTTGTGAATGTGAGCATTTGATAAATGTGTGTGACTTTGAATGTCTCTATAACATTAGACGATGAATATTTCAGACTGTGAGATGTGATGTTAGATCTATCCAAATTATGATAGTCTAAATAAATTTAGAAATTAATAACTTGACTAATACTCATTCACTCTGAATCTGTTCATTCAACTACTTACTGTTGGATGGATTAGGGGATCAAGCTGAGAATATGAATGAGCATAGATGTAAACTTTGAAGCTCTAATTTGCCCGAATTATCTCAAAGGAGTATACCTATGATTCTGAGTTTGAGACTACCAGTAGACCATATCTTGACTCAGACTTGATTGACTAAGTCAATTTGGTCTTTAACTTGGATCTATGACATACTTACAGTATCTTTAGGACTGTGGTGAGCAGACTACATGAACCGAAACTATACCTGTGATCCAATGAACGAATTTACACCATTCCTACGATGCATTTGTTAGAGAAAGTGATGTACTTCTTGAGATAGATCAGTTCAAATAAACAAGTGTGTTGCTTTTTATGTGATGGAACCTAGCCACGAGGACTTGACATGAATAATTGTTCTTGTATTCTTGATACACAATGTCGACGTACATTCCGACAAATATATCTAAATCTCACTGTGGTATATAGGAGACTTCAATGAAGCAGAGGATAGTACATCTTATCATGCCAAAATTGTCAACAACTTATCTTCTCATGAAAGAAGAACTTGCATTAATTAGCAATTGCTCGCAAGGTATAGTGAAAAGAATGTCTGATGGATCTTAAGAATGGGAGACTTTGTCAAAATAGGTCATCAAGGTACCTTGCAAGATGCTTAGCGCCATAATAGGAACCTCCCTATCAGTGTGTACTGTTATAACTTGTCAAAGTGTGAGTGAGTCGCCATTACCCTTATTCTGTAGTGCAAGTGACCAAACAACTCAACATCGGAGTCCAGGCAAGTATAGGTAGTGTAATACCTACGAGCCACAAGTGCCGATTAAACGAATATTAAGCAAAACAGACGTCTTCCGCAACAAACTACTACGGACACCCTGTAGCGGCATACAGACACATTACTTGCATGCGTGAACAGAAATATCATGCCAGTTCAGATCAATAGTCCTCACGAGTCATACTTGCTAGAGCAGGCACACTCATCCTATACTGGTTGGCATACAAACGAAAGTGGTGTTTTTAGCAAGGCAGATTGTATGGAGAGCTTCTTGTGTAATTACATAAAATGTTCTAACGAAAGGCCTAGAGGAGGGCAATATATAAGCTATTATTGGTTTGAATTCTAAGACGTATCTCTGCATGAGGTCATCAACCCACTTGAAGATATATGCAGTTCACCACACTCCACTCGATTCACAAACACTCGAGTGATCTTGAAGATACTGCAGCTAGTCCGAGCGAGGTGAAATGATAACAATGCCACTAGCCATAGATCCGTTGGTGAATTGTAAGATAAACATTGGAAGCTTAGCTTATGCATGCAAATTGTCACACAAACTCTAGCTAATTAGGTGTAACGAATTGCCGTGATCAATTTCTACTACTCTATCAAAGATCTTGTTACTCAATACGATACTTCTGTATAAGTACGAAATGTATGTGTCCACATTTTCCGACTTGTATGGGTATTTATGCAGAACAGAGCTTCAGTAAAATGCAGTATCCTAAGTCAATTCAGTGTTGTGAGAGGAGAGTACATCTACTCCCACTCCGCACAGTGACGGATGACTACCTGATCCAAACATTACAAACTTACAGAGATTAGCTATCTATGAACAGAAGCAGGAGATTGTGTTATGTAACTTTCGACCTGGCAGAAAGCAACAAATAGTGCACGACAAGTCTACCTGTAAGAAGCAGCGAACAATTCTATATCAGAAGCTGCTATAGGATCTGCATCATCCGTACAAGCAGACAGAAGGCGGCCCTCTAAAATTATTCCAAAAATACCCCGTTGCACGTGCTATTTTATATTATTATTTGTATAGCACATTAAGGCTTACTACTGAAAAAGGGGTGGATAATAGGATGTTCTACTATACCACGTCATGTGGCCCCGGAGCGAACCGCCTCTGTGTTATTGGGATACAGACGTGACGTTAGGGACTGATGCGCGGGTTACAAGTGAAATTCCGCGTTCGAATATCGTATACCTATTCTAATACGGGTTAATAGAACGTCGAACGGGTTTCACGGCATCTCAAGCGAATATTAACATTAACAGAAAGGGGGGGTTTGTGGTTTTGGTGAGTGTTGCGTTTCGAGCTTGTATGGAGGCGGGGGGGGAACTCACGAGGAATATTTGCCATTCTCAAAAACATTTTTATATTGTTGGCCATCCTACATTCCTACATACAATTCGAATTCACTAATAGACGGTCAGTCCGAAGGACCATGACAGACGCGAGTCCCTGTCGTGTGACAACTCCCGTGATAGAAGTTGACAAAGGTTCAATCCGCATCTTTAAGTGACCATTGATACCATCATAGCTTACCGAACCTTTGATGATGGCCGCTATGAAATGGTAAGCGATCTCAACAGAGGCGTTCCCAAGATAATCTCTCAAATAATACGTAGTGCCTAAATGTTCAATAATAAAACAAGCTACCTCCACCAACAAAAATCCCTAATAAATCTTTCAAAAAACCCAAGAATTCCCAAAAATAATCCGTTTGGCAATCGGACGTCATGTCGTCTCCGAATAGACAAAATTCCTTGACATGCGCGTTTTCGCATCATATTTGGGTCGTCTTTAAAAAATACAACACCACCTCAAATGATCCAATTTGATCAAATAAAATGTAGATTCTTAACGTCGATGACGTTCTGGACACAATAACATTGTGTGTTCGTCGATCGGAAGTCGTTGATCATCGTCGAGGCCTCATTTCTCTCGTAGCGCATGCCTTCGCATCATATTTGAGCCGCTTTTAAAAATTTTCAACACTTCTGACGACCCAAATTTATTAAATAAAATATATATTCTGAATGTCGGGGATGTTTCGGACGCAATGACATTGTCCGTTTACCAATCGGACGTCATCTGGGCATCTTCGAGGCCCCATTTCTGTCGTAGCGCAGACCTTTATATTATATTTGCATCGCCTAGAAATTCACCACCATCTCGGATCATCCAAATTTATTAAATAAAATGTATATCCTGAATGCCAACGACATTCCGGACGCAATGACATTCTCCGTTCGTCAATCGGATGTCGTCTGAGCACTTTTCGAGGGCTCATTTCCATCGTAACGCAGGCCTTTATATCATATTTTAAATTGCCTAGGAATTCGCGACACCACCGATGACCGTTGCAACAAATGAAGATCCAAAAAGCGTTTCAATCATCTCTCTAGCAATGGATTTTAACCTTTTATAATCATTAGGACTATTCTTATCAGCCAATGCATGAGGATTGAGGAGTTTCAACACTGACCTTTCTCCAAGCCCTCTAATCTAAATATTTTTGTCTCTTTTTTAAAGACAAGCCAAAGGGACGAGCACGTTCTCCCATTCACTTTTATCATGCTTCTTATCATCATCCCAATCGTCATCCAGCAAAAGTAAGAACTTTTTGGACACGATCTCAGTCCAAAAAATTTATTTTGAAGTGCCTTAAGCATCTCCAAAAGAGGCATCTCCTTCTTAAGAGATTCCAACATATCTGTAATGACTTTTCTTCACATCAAAGTCGTTGGCAACACAAACTCACATTTTAAGATCAAATTCCTTTGTCATTTCATCTTCATAAACATGTTGCAAGAGTTGTCTTTCCTATACCATCATAGTCAACTATAGATAGAAGAGGAATGTTTATGTACCAAGTAGTCCAAATGCTCATTTTATGGCTTCCTAAACCACTGCATAATAAACTTCTTAGCATAGATTTTACTAATGAGATCATTTATAGGTCAGGATCCTTTGGCAGGGGTCAACAAAGGCTTTAGCCATATCAGTAACGTTTTTACAACCCAAGCCACCTTCATTGTAAGTGCCGCACATACTATTCAAAGACGCCCAATGTATAGCATTACTATTATAATTAGAAGTCCAAAAGAATTTATTTATCATTCTAAAGATATATATAAAATACTTATCTTATAATTATTAAGGATTTTTAAACTAAATGAATTTTAATAGCATCTAACTAAATAACTCCAAGATTTAGAGTAAATATCTTAATATTATATATTACATCAAAATTTTTTAATCACACCCCATAAAAAAATAAAAAAAATTAATATTATTTTCTTAATATTGGTTTATTTATTATATTTTAATTATATTAATTAATTCAATTATATAATTTCTACTATGTCCAAATTCATGAAATTAGATGGTGCCTCAATGACGAGAGATCATTGCATGCGATTATTGGACCGTCTGGAGGCTAATCAAGACATGCCACGCCACCTAATAACAGTGGTACATAGTAATGATACACATCATATTGGTGATGTGGCATATCCCGATCGGCCTATGGACAGCATCCAGTGATCGCAATGACTCTATGATATCTGAAACCCCTTCTTCAGTGATTTGTCTATTGTAGTCATACCATAATTTCAAAATTGAGTCATGACAGGAGCTAAGACCATCTCCAATGGAACGACAAACAAATGTTTTTCGTTCTTCCGTCGCTCCAACTGAGCGGCAATTTTGCTGGTATTTCATCGCGGGTGAACAGTGCGACGCCAATATTGTCGTCGCACTGTTCACCATCTAAATTTTTATGTGTCAACGAGATTTGCCCGTGAAATGGAGAAAGACAGTTACCGCATAAACGAGATGATGAAGCCCACAAAATGGAGTTCGATTGGAGCAGAATTACTGCATTTTAGAGCTTTGCTTTATTTTGCAGTGAAAAATGAGGTTTTTGGTTGGAGATGCCCTAACTAGACATCAATCGCCACACAACCATCACCATTGCCAAGGCAAGTGTAGTAGATAAATTTTTTTGTTATCCAAGAGCGGGAAAATGCTTAGCTGAGGGTGGGTTGCCCACACTCAAAACTACAATATTAATAAATAAGAAGAGCTTCTAGGTATTTTAGCCCAAATGTAGGGGTTGTTTGGATGCAAGATTTAATTAATATTATATTTTCATATGCATGAAAAAATATACTCAGAAGAGAAAACAATAACCTTTTTAGCTCCTAGGAAAAAAAATGAAAAATATATTCAATCAGCATTCATCGTTCATCCATATAAGGATATATGCAACCAAGTCAAGCTGACTCATGATCCTACTTGAGCTCAGACTTGATAACGAGCTTATGAGTGGAGTTTATCAAGTTTTGAGC
Source organism: Dendrobium catenatum (assembly GCF_001605985.2). NCBI lineage: Eukaryota > Viridiplantae > Streptophyta > Magnoliopsida > Asparagales > Orchidaceae > Dendrobium > Dendrobium catenatum. The sequence goes on along the minus strand of NW_021320019.1, from coordinate 2,618,054 downwards.
TTGAGCTCGAACAGATTCATGAGCTCGTTGGGTAATTGAGCTCGAGTTCAATTGAATCGCTGCTCGACTAGCTTGTTGACTTGTTGAGTGGCTCGAGTGCGAAATCTAGAACCACGAACACAGAAGGTGGAGTGCAAGTTCCTCAAGATATCAATATTACACTTCTACAACTGGTATCAGAGACTTGGAGGAATCGAGATGATGTTCATGCAAAAATTTGAAATTGATCCATTCATAGGTGAGAATATTTTAGCCCATGGAAAATAAAGTTGAAAGAATTGCTACTGCATCTAGGATTATCGGAGGCAATTTTTATAGAAGGATTCGTGGCATTGACTGATTGTGTAAAGCAAGAGAAATGCAGTTGAAAGCTCACAGTGCCTGAAGAATTTCGCGGTCTTCTTCTTCATCACCTGCAAGCAGAAACGCAAACCAGAGGAAAAGGAGAAGAGGATTTCTGTGGAAAATGTTTCATTGCTTGCTTTCTCCAGCTACAGTGTTTTGGTTATATAGAGAACTAATGATTACACCAGTAAGCTACGGATAGGCTCTTAGTGGTGCTGCTATCACATGGGTTGTTATGAACAGAGAATATACTCTAGGTAGTGGAACCGGTAGCTAATATCTCCCCGCAAAGTGATGGGTCAGGTTGAACCATCATTTTGGATCGAAGAAGATGAGACCTCTTTGTAGAGAGAGGCTTGGTCAGAATGTCCGCAGTTTGGTCGACTGTGCTCACTGGAATCAGTTGAATTCGGTTGGCTGGAATGTGATCACGAATGAAGTGTTGGTCGATCTCAATGTGTTTTGTGCGTGCGTGGAATACAGGATTGTGTGCGAGCACAATGGCTGACATGTTGTCACAGTGAATTGGAGTTGGGGAGGTGATTGCGCAATGAAGGTCTCGGAGAAGTTATTGAAGCCAGAGAATGTCTGTAGTGGCCGAAGCTATGGCGCGGTATTCCGCCTCAGTAGATGAGCGGGCAACCGTTTGCTGTTTTTTGACGCTCCAAGAGATGAGAGTTTCTCCGAGAAATGCGCAATATCCTGATGTGGATTTGCGAGTAGCATTGTCACTCGCCCAGTCAGCGTCAGTCATGGCGCTGAGATGTATGGGCCCCGGTAGTATTGGGAGACCGAAGTGCACTGTGCCCTGAATGTATCACAGCAGATGTCGTAGCTGATGAAAATGTAGTTGCTGCGAATCGTGCATGTGTTGGCATAGGACGTTCACCGCAAAGGTGATATCTGGTCTGTTTATAGTAAGGTATTGGAGAGAGCCGGTGATCTGTTTATAGATGAGTGGGTTATGAAGTATAGTATCTGAGAAGGGTGTGAGCGGAGGTTTGGTAAAACTGGGATTTGAATTTGCTTTGCAGGAGGCTTGCCCGGCTTGTTTGAGAATGGATTTGGCATATTGTGCTTGAGAGAGGAAGTAGGAATTGGGACTTGATTGTATGTTGATGCCAAGAAAGTTGTGAGCAAGCCCAAGATACTTCATTGTGAATTGGTGACTGATTTGAGTGATGAACTGGGAGATGGCTTGAGCATTGTTTCCGGTTAAGAGAATGTCGTCAACGTAGATAAGAAGATGTATGTGAGTGGAGCCGTGAGTGAGGGTAAGCAAGGAGTGGTCGGATTGACTATGACGAAACCCAAGAGAAAGAAGGTATCGGAAGAAGGTGTTGAACCATTGACGAGGGGATTGTTTGAGACCGTAGATTGCCTTTTTGAATAGGCAGACATGATGAGGATGACTGGGGTCTTCGAAGCCCTTTGGTTGTGCCATGTACACGGTTTCTTGAAGATCACCGTGGAGGAAGGCATTGGCCACATCCAATTGAAGGATTTTCCATTTGTGATGTAGAGCAATGGTGAGTAACACGCGGATAGTGGGCATTTTGGCAACCGGACTAAACATTTCGTTGTAGTCCAATCCGGGTTCTTGACGGTGGCCTTGAGCGACAAGCCTAGCCTTGTATTTGGCGATAGAATCGTTGGAGTGATGTTTGGTTTTGTAGGCCCAACGACATCCTAGAATGGTATGTTTGGGAGGTGGTGGGACAAGGATCCACGCTCCTTGTTGTTGAAGTGCTAAGAATTCGGATGCCATGGCTGCACGCCAGTGAGGCGATTTGTAGGCTTCGGTGAATGAGGTGGGATCAGACTGGATGGATTTGTCGGTGGCATTGAGTTGATGAAAGAGGTTGAGTAATTGTTTGGGTTTGAGGTGTCCTGTTTGAGCCCGGGTTATCATGTGGTGGTGTTTTAGAGGTGGAGTTGGGTGGTTCGGAGGACTAGAATTGAAAGAGGGGGTGGTTGGTTGTGTATGAGAGATAGCAGAGGGTGATTGTTGTATCAATTTGTTGGATGACGGTGGTGTGATTGGGTTTGTGGCAATGGAGATTGGGACGAGTAGAGAGGGAGGAGTTGTAGTGGTGGACTGAGGAGTTGTGAATGAGGGAGCGGATGGAGTTGAGATGCTTGGGAATGTATCTTCTTCAAAGGTGACGTGACGAGAGATGAGAATATTGTGAGTTGTGACATCGAGACATTTGTATCCCTTGTAAGCATCATGATAGCCTAGGAAGATGCAGGAGGCTGCCCGGGGGGCAAGTTTGTGTCGTTTGGAGGGTGGCAGCCACAGGTAGCAAGCACAACCGAACTTCTTTAGGTGAGTGTAGTCAGGTTTTTTATTGTAGAGCCGCATAAGAGGTGTTTGAAGATTGAGGACGGGTGTGGGTAGTCTGTTGATGAGATGAACTGCAGTGAGTGCGGCGTCTGGCCAGAATTGATATGGTAGTTTGGCTGTGTGGAGAAGAGTTCTTGTGGTTTCGATTATGTGATGGTTTTTGCGCTCGGTGTTGCCATTTTGTTTTGGGGTATATGGGCAGGATATTTGATGCCGGATGCCATGCTGTTGAAGATAGCTGGACAGTTCATTATTGAGAAATTCGGTGCCCCCATTGGTCTGAAGACATTTAATCTTAAATGGGACTTGATTTTCGATTAGAGTTTTGAAGTTAGTGAAGATTTTGGTAGTTTCAGATTTGGATCGCAGTAAGTATAGCCAAGAGAATCGAGAGTACTCATCCACAATTAAAAGGTAATAGTTGTAGCCTTGATTTGAGCTGGTGGGAGACGGTCCCCATACATCAAGGTGAAGAACATCTAGAGGAGACTTAGTAGAAGATAACGAGAGAGGAAATGCTAATTTGTGGCTCTTAGAGGCCTTACAAACTTGACAAACTAAACTAGATACGGTTATGTGTAACTCCTTGTTTTGAGCTGATATAGTGTGGAGTATTTTGCTGTTTGGGTGGCCCAGGCGATTGTGCCATCGGTTGGATGAAGAGGTGCTGGTGGAAAGTGCTGATGGGAGTTGGTTGGAGACGGAGTTGCTAATGGTGTACAGACCATTGCGATAGGGTCCCTTGAGAAGAGTTGCTTTTGTCTTCCGATCCTTGATGGAGAAACCAGATGGTGAGAATGAAACAGAGACGTTATTATCGTTAGTAAGGTTGGAAACAGAGAGAAGATTATGGGTGAGATGCGGAACGTGATAGATGTTAGAAAGTAGAAGCTTACGGTTCGGTGTGGGTAGGATTCCAGATCCAGAGTTCGCTATTTGGAGATTTTGTCCGTTGCCAACCGTTATGCTTTCAATGCCTTGATACGGGACCGGTGGTTGTAGATTGTCCGAGGAGTTTGTGAAGTGAGATGATGCGCCAGAGTCGATGTACCAGTCCTGGGTGGGACCGGTGGTATCGGCGACGAGAGCCTTGGTTGCAGACGGTGGAGGTGCTGGAATGTAGTTCGCGTTCATCCTGTGCCAGCATTGGGGGGCGGAGTGACCCCGTTTGTTGCAGATCTGGCATATGGTTGGAGAAGACGGTGCTGGTCGGCCGCCAGTGTATTGATAGCTTGGTGATCGACCTCTGCCTCTGCGACCTCGACCACGGGAGGTAAATAAGGCTGTGTTGGCGTCAGTGGACGGTTGAACTTTGGATGAATCTGCTGCAAGAGTAATTTCCTCAGTGAGAAGGTAGGAGTAGAGTTCGTCGAGGCTGACTGGGTCTCATTTGGTGCGAATGGCCGTCTTGAAAGCTTGATATGAGGGAGGCAAGCCGTTGAGTGTATACAGGATAATGTCTTCTGAATTGATGGATGAGCCCGCTGCGGGAATGTTGTCGACCAGGGATTTAATGGCAGTGAGGTACTGATCCATGGATTGATTCTTCATAGAAATGTTATGAAGTTCGTTCTTCAACTGAAGAACTCTGGATCGATTTGATGCCTGAAGCCTCTGCTCCAGAGTATGCCAGATGTCGGAGCAGGTGTCTAAATGAAGAACATAAAGTAGTATAGAAGGGGAAATAGTTGAACATAGTGCCGCTGCGAGATTTTGATCGACGAACTGCCACTGGATGTGGGCAGGATTGGGCAGTTGGCTGCCGTCGGCCTGAAGAAGAAGACGAGGCGGCGGAGGAGCAGTGATATCGATGTGTTTGTCGAATCTGTTCGCTCTCAGGAGCTTAAGGATTTGAAACTTCCATATAGGGTAGTTGTCGCTACTTAGAGAGTCAGGAACAATGATTTTGATGTGAGACAAAACCAGTTTGAGAGGTGAAGGAATGGTGGGTTGGTCGGTGAGATTTGTGGTGGTCTGGTTATTGGTTTGAGAAGACGAAGACTGCGACATGGTTGCAGCTGCCGAGGGAAGATGTCCTCAGACCCGCTCTGATACCATGAAGAAGTTCGCGATCTTCTTCTTCATCACCTGCAAGCAGAAACGCAAACCAGAGGAAAAGGAGAAGAGGATTTCTGTGGAAAATGTTTCATTGCTTGCTTTCTCCAGCTACAGTGTTTTAGTTATATAGAGAACTAATGATTACACCTGTAAGCTACGGATAGGCTCTTAGTGGTGCTGCTATCACATGGGTTGTTATGAACAGAGAATATACTCTAGGTAGTGGAACCGGTAGCTAATAGTGCCATACTGCTTTCACTTTGGGATGAGTTGCTGCGGGAAGTTGCAGAAGAAGAAAAAACCATTGATGTATGGGAAATGCTTGAATCATTGTTCTTAAAAAGGTTTTTGGCAAATTATTTGTTCTTGAAGAAGCAACTGTACACATTGCAAATGGATGAATTAAAAGGATCTTAGGAAGCACATGGATTTGTTCAACAAAATTATTCTTGATCTCAATAATGTAGAAGTAAAGATTGTAAAGGAGGATAAATGAATTCTTCTCCTAAGTTCTTTTTTGAAATCATATGAGCTTATAGTGGATACATTGTTATGTGATCAGTAGACATTGAATATGACCGAGATGAAGTCAATCTTCATGTTTAAATAGTTTTAGCGAAGAACTGAGAACAAAGAGGAGAAGAATGGTGATATTCTGATTGCAAGAGGAAGACCAGAGTTCAGAGAAAACAAGTTCAACAAGATGTATCAGGGTAAATTGAGATCCAAATCAAAAACTTCGATCTTCAAGAATGCTTTCATTGCGACGAAGAATGACACTTCAAGAGAGATTGTCTAGAGAGGAAGCATTTGCAAGGAAACAATATGAAGGATGATGGAAAGGCAATAGTAGCAGCTGATTCGGATGGGTATGAATCATCAGAGGTGCTGGTGGTTTTAGCAAAGAGCTCCAAGATTGAATGGAAAATTGATTATGGATGTTCTTTCCACATGACTCCAAATAAGAGCTGATTTCAAAGCCTCTAGAAAGGAGATGGTGGAATGATACTATTGGGAGACAACAAAGCTTGCAAGAATATAGGAGAAGGAATTGTTTCCATTCAAATGTTTAATGGCTGTATCAGGCATTTGCAAGGTGCAAGGTTTGTTCCCAAACTCAAAAAGAAATTTGATCTTTGTTCGAAAGCTACATGCTTCTAGTTGCAATGTGAAAATTGACAAGGGATTGATCAAAGTAACCAAGGGAGCCATGATTATGATGAAGGGAATGCTAGTCAATGGTTTGTATTCATTGCATTGTGAACTAATGACACTTGCATCAATTGCAATACAACAAATGGTGCAAATCGAGGTTAAGCGACGACAACAACAACAACAACACTAAGCCTTTGTCCCACTACGTGGATGAGCTGTGCAAATAAGACTTGTTGTATTCTAGGTAAAAACAACAGGATAAGATTTCAAATAGCAAAGCACTACAATACATGCATTTTAGATTACATACTTAGTAATCTTTGGGGACCATCAAAGGTTACAACTATGGGTGGAGTAAGATATTTCATGTCAATCATTGATGATTACTCTATAAGAGTTTGGGTTTATTTTTTGAAAACAAAAGATGAAGCTCTTGAGACTTACATCCAATGGAAGTCAATCGTTGAGAATAAAATAAGAAGAAGGGTCAAGAAACTTCACATCGACAATGTGCTAGAATTTTTCTCGAAAGCAATTGATAATTACTACAAGATGAAGGTATAGCTAGGCATTTTATTGTTGTAAATACACCACAACATAATGGGCTTGCAGAAAGGATGAATAGAATCTTACTTGATAGGGTAAGGCGTATGTTAAATGGTGCAGGTTTAACTAGATAGTTTTGGAGAGAAAATCTCAAAACTGCTAACTTCCTCATAAACATGTCACAATTAACAACAATAGATTTTATAAATCATATGGAATTATAGACTAGTCATATATCGAACTACAACATATTGAGAGCTTTTGGTGTGCTGCTTATACACATATAAGGTCAGATAAATTACAACCAAGAGTTGTTAAGTGTGTGTTCCTTGGATATCCTGAAGAAGTAAAAGGGTATAGATTATGATGCATTGTGTGATGTTTCAAAATCTAATTTGGAAGAATTATGTATTTATCTTTTAATAAATAACACTAGAGCTATCTAATATCATCTATCAGTATTAAACAACAAAACATATTCTATAATTCAAAACATCAATGTACACATCTATATTCATTCTCACAAATTATATACCATACTCAGGATCTATACAATCATATCAAAATAATTCTGTCTTGAGTACAAAATAAAAATAAAAAGAAACAAAACCTGAAAAATCCTGACCAGATCACACTCCTATTCGCCTGCAATGACATGAAATTATTTAACCACATATAATGAGCTTAAAAAGCCAGCAGATCATCAAAATATATAACTGAATTCGAAGCACGGTAAATGAACAATATGAATGTCAACAGTCAAATCATATCAATAATATTCATATGATCATTTAATCAGTATATAAATAGTAAATCTCAAATATAGTAGCAGTAGAATCTATAAACAATAAAACACAACATTGCGGAAGATAATAAAGTTGTAAACTAGTACGAGTATTAAATCTATAAATCAATTATCATATCAATAATACCAATCAGTACATAAATGATATAAAATATCAAATCAAAATATCAGTAAAAATTATTGAAATTAAATTAATTTAATAAAATTATATAGGAATGTACACATGCTATCCAGACATTCTATTTCACATGCTCAATATATCATATGCTTAATAATAGTATAATGAATCAATAATGTTAAATAGTATAAGTATTTAAATTAGAAACAATAATAATTCAGTGGTAGGATTAGTAGAATAATACAATAACGATAAGTATTTGTAGTAACAATAAACCCATACAATATTAAAAAAAAAACTTCAAGAATATGTATTTTATCAATCACATTAAACAAGTAAGAAGTCCTAAAGATCACGATATTTTTTAGTGTTAGTAAACAATTGTCTCAATAAATATAGTCGTCACTCTTTGTCTGTTGATATATTAATGATCTCCTTATAACTCATAATCAGTGTATCACATGAATTAGTAGAGGATAACATCAAACTATAATATTTAAAAGAAAGACTGTCAACCCACCATCATGTATAGGTCAATCACTCTCCAACCAATGAGTCAAACAATCCTTATTTGTTTGTTTCACACACAGATTATTATCATAATATTATAATAGTAATAGCGACCAGCTATAACATAAGTACATCTTTACATCCATTTTCAATACATTGCAATAAAGAATATATAATTGGGTTTAATTATGAAGATGTCAAAATGTCATAATGGTAACAACAAAGAAACCTATTAAACAAAAATATACATTTTCAAAAAATTATCAAATTACCATGGATAATATAAAATAATTTTTATTGTATTGCACTACTATTTTTTGACGTCAAAATAAATTTTTGAGTAGACAAAAAATATTGTATTTTAAAATCACCCGTTAAAAAAATCTCAAATACTACTCAAAATACTCACAATCATGATCTCTATAACATACAAAAAGTTACGCAGTGAAAGTTTTACCAATACAAAATTATTCATTTTTTTCTATAACGAAAACACAAAAAATTTGATAAAAAATTCTAAAAATGTAAAATATTTGAAATCAGATTTAGGGTAACAGTTCCTTATAATGAGATGAGTAATTATCCCAACTGGCCTAACTAATGAAAATCGCTTCGCGACCTCCAAATTTGAATTTTTTTCTCTCACTTATCTTTTCCTCTAAAATTCCTCTCACACGTCTCTATTAGCCGAAAATGGATAGGAATAGGTTTTTAATAGCTTTTAATAATGATTTCTAATATTTTTATATAATATTAATATAATATTTAATTTAATTAATTTTTTAATATAAAAATCAAATAAATTATTTTATGACTTCAAAAATAAAAAAAATCCATAAAATAAATCATTTTATTTAAAAAATATCATTTAAATATGTTTGCAAAATGAACATATAAAGATCCTCAAATCCTCACTTGTATCGATAGATATCAATTTCTTAAAAAAAATTTATAGTGCCCAAAAAATTATGAAAAAACTCATGTGATTAAAATATTAATATTAAAATACTACGGTGAAGACAATTTATGATTTGGAGTTATATTAGCTCTAGAAAAAAATATTTACATGGATTAAAATACGAGTTATTAAAATCTACCAACCTTAAGAAACTATCATCCCCAATATTTCCCTTAAGGAATTGGGCACAAAATCAATATAAATAAAATTCATCCAATCAAAACTCAAATAAAACCAAAATCAAATTAAAACTCATCAAAATATATACAATTATATAATTCATTCTATCACATGTCATTCAATTATACATGCAAATTAATGCACCTTAAACTATACATTATACCCAACTCTCAATCAACTCCTACAGCTCTGATAACAATTAATTCTTTTAATAACTATACTCTGATACTAATTGTGATGTCCCATAATCTAATTTAAAAAAAATATTCATTTATCTTTTAATAAACAACACTAGAGCTATCTAATATCATCTATCAGTATTAAATAACAAAATTATTCTATAATTTAAAATATCAATATACACATCTAGATTTATTCCCAAAAATTATATATTATATTTATGATCAATATAATCATTTTATAAATATTTTATCCTAAGTACAAAAAATAAAATAAAAAGAAATAGAACATGAAGAATCTTGACCAGCCTCACACCTCTGTTCGCCTGCCTTGACCTAAAATCATTGAATCACATATAATGAGCTTAAAAAATCTAGCATGTCAATAAAACCTATAACTAAATTCAAAATACGGTAAAGGAGTAATAAGCAAGTCAACAGTTAAACATAACAATTACATTCATATGATCATTGAATTAGTACTGCATAAATAGTAAATCTCAAATGCAGCAGCAATAAAATTCTATAAATAATAAAATAATACAGTGCATAAGTTAGTAAAGTTTTAAACTAGTACGAGTGTCAAATTTATAAATCAATCATCATATTAGTAATACCAATTAATGCATAATTCATATAAAATATAAAATTAAAATATTAGTAAAGACTATCGAAATCAAATTAATGTAATAAAATTATATAGAAATGTATACATACTATCTAGACATTCTATATCACGCGCTCAATATATCACAAGCTTAATAATTCTACAGTGAATCAGTAATATTAACTACTATCAATATCTAAGTCAGTAACAATAATAATCCAGTGACAAGAGCAGTTGATATTACAATAATGGTACATTCATATATATAGTAATAATAAATTCATACAATAATAAAAAAATCTCTCAAGAATATGCATTTTAGCAATCACACTAAACAAGTAAGAAGTCCTGACTATCACGGTATTTTTCAGTGTTAGTAATGCATTATAACAAATAATATATAATTGAGC